>NC_041382.1:391390527-391457669 GCF_002162155.2 Triticum dicoccoides
AGCCGGCCCTCGCAAAAAATTCTAGTACTATACAAGGCACTGTTTTAGGCTCAGTTTGTGGTTGCTGAACTATGTTGTTATGTGGTTATTCAAACAAGCACTAAAACAGGGTAAATAGGATGGGGCAAATGGGATTATGAGAATCCACCGCAATGCCAAACGCTGCCTTACTGGTATTCTGAGATGTTTGTATAAATGAAATGTTTGCCTCTTACACAGGTCATACACATTTTATACAAGAATAATTACAAATACACATTTTATACAATGTTTAAAGAAAAACAGAACAATCAAAGTGAATTTTCGAAATAGTACAAACTTATGTTCCATATCATTTCCGACACAATCATAAGACAATATGGCTAAAATCTTAAGTATAGTAATTCCAAAACAGATGCAAGCATCCTTGAACTGATCTTATTAAAAGGGACTCTGGTATGAACATTGATATTATGGACACTAAGACTATGGACGACCATGATTTGACAGAACAAAAGTGCAAGAGATATTGAGAACCACCATGATTAGCCACTCTATCTTGTTGAAAAACTGTGGTTTTCAAATAATCTCTTTTCTAGTTAGTACCTTTCATAAGTAACCTCTTTCCAATGGAATAGAAGTGCAGTAAAAAGTAAGGCTAGTTTTTCTTGGGAGCCACGGTACAACACAGAACATGATTTTTTGTTTCTCCAATCTCCAGCAATGAGGATGGCAAAACACAAACCAGAACAGATCCTAAATACCAGTTTAGAACTTCCACAGCAAGTCAGTGGCATCAGTGCAACAGGGTTTCGAGCATAAATTGACAGAATACAACTCATGGAATCTATCATTATTTCAGTTTTTAAGAATCAGCATGCTGTTGCGGATCAAGTCAATGGCACTGTCCCCCACCATTGAGGACAACTTTGTGTGCCGATGGTAAACTATGACCGAATCCACTACATCATCGCTCCATAAGGGCTTACGCTCATTGACAATGCTAAAAAATGGTGTATCTGGAAGCAGCGAGTCTCTGCTGTCTTCAACAGGGAAGACCTTGACATTGCCTCGCTCTTAGGCACTATCTGAACCGAGGCCAGATTGTGGACTACAGCAGTGGCAACTGGCCTCCAGGCATCACTACCGGCAGAGCTTAGCCTAGGCTGTGTGTGTATTTGACCTACACGTATGCCAATCGTACATACAACCATTTTATCTACCAATGCATCGCGACGCTAAGCTTTTGTGTTTTCTGAAGATAAAGAACAGAATCTTACTTTTATATAGCAGCAAATAAAACGTTAAACCATTTACAAATGTCAACATCTAACCGTCTGATATAAAATGGCTCTTCAGTTACCTGTGTTCGCATTCCAAACTCTCCAGCAAGATCTTCTAGTGGAACACACTTCTGCTTCTGGAAAGTATGAAAAAAAAATCAAAGCAAAGATTGTGGATTTAGTAAGACAAGTGGATCTTACCAATGCAATATACTTGGACAATGATAAGACAATAACACATCCTTCTACAGTTTAACAAACTAATGTTGACAATAATTTCAATGAAACACCTATCCAACATACCATGTACAAAAATTAGATCATACATTAAGTTCTACTGCATTCACGATATCAAAAGCAAGACAGTTGATTTCTTCAAACAATGAATCAGTGGCAGCCGTCAGAAAGCATCACTAGACTACATCCACACACAAAGAAAGTGCACCTTGATGTATTCCACAAAATTGTGGAGCAAACCCTGGCCACCATCTTGCGTCTCACTTTCAGTTGTCCCTTCAGCATCAACTGAAAAGGCCCCTTTCCATTTCTCAAATTCCAGAGCAGCAGCTTCCTCTTCCTTGGCTTTCCGTGCCATAGCTTCTTCTTCCTAAAGCAATACGCAACTTAGCATGAGAGCTCAATATATAACAGCATCAAACAGAAGAATCGGGAGTTAAACAACTTCTAACCAATAATCTCTCTTGGGCCTCACGCTCCTCATCCTTCTTCCTCCTCATTTCCTCATAACGGTCTTGATTAGTTCTCCTTGAATTCCGTGCTGCTTCATTAGCCTTGCAAGATATATAACCATGCAAGTGAGTAAAAGGCAATCAAATGCCATTATGTTCCATACTCTGTCGTGAGATAAACAATCAAATAAGCAATAGTTCATGTTTTAAGAAAAGAAGATATAATCTCTCAATTGACATAAAATCAGTAATCAGTCATCTTGTATAAGGAGATAAGTGTAAGATGATAAGATGTACGCTAACTAGCTAGTGTCAGGAGCTGAAAGCACATTGTGACACTGGCATGGTAGATGAACAATTTATATATGCTTGTGTAGCTAAAGTTGAAGGATTTGACTGAGTACTAATTTCACACAGAATCTAAGGTTCATAGGTGCAGTTGCTGGCATAATAGAAGAATACATCAGTGCAACCTAATTCTTTGACCAACCTGGCGCTGCGCCTCCCGCTCTTCCCTCTCTTGCCTTTTCCTTTCCTTCTTGGAGCCTTTAGGGACATTGGGATCCTCCTCCTCGCTCCCTGACTCATCATCTGCAACTGCACAACCGAAAATTATCAGAGCCCAAGCTAGCTAGGGTTAATACTTACTGATGCAATCGATGGAAAGGCCAAGTCCTTTCGGGTGTTCCACTACCATCACGACTGGTGGACGCTGCCGACGAACTCGCCGCAGCTGGCCTCCTACGCATGCGGCGCGCCGCAGCGCCGCCACGAAGCACCCGTTCCCCCTGGAGCGAACGAGATTAGCGATGCAAGATTACTGGCTAGGTAGCTACTGGGAGTGGGTTAGATTGGGCAAAGCGATGGAAACCTAGAAGTGCGGAGAGGAGGGGTACCTGGAGTGGCTGGGGCGGGAGGCGGTGGTTGTCGACCGCGGCGGTGGCATCGGAGCGGCGGCGCCAGAGGAGGAGGGGGAAGATGGCAAAGACCAGCAGCGCGCACACGACGGCGGCGAAGATCCCGCCGGCGCCGTCCATCTTCGCAGCGTCTGATGTCCCTCTCCAAACCCTCGATTTTGCTTCGTTCTGCAAGGTCCGATGGATCGACCAATTTCTATTTTCTCGGACGAATCGAATCGAATTGAATCGAATAGGGGAAGCGACGACGACGCAAGTCCCCCTGCACTGCAGTTCAGACGCGGGGATGGACGGTTCGGATCAAGGCTCCGTTTTGTTTGCTTTTTTTTTTTTTACAAACTCGCAAACTTTGTTAAGACGTCAAAATGTTTACAATAATGAATAAAGATATTTACAGTGACGAATAAAAGATCATCGGGTTGGCTTAACTAAGCAAGCAGCCAACCTCTAAAGAATGTGCATGCTTCTCGAGAGTGTGAGTCTCGATATTCAAGGTTTTATAAGCACTGGTAGAACACCCATACGATTGCTACAGGCTAAAATAAAAAAAATGAAGGGCAAGGTGTATCAGCTCCCAGTGCCCCTACACCCTCATAAACAGTAAATTTAAAATAAAAATCCAAAAAAATTGAAACTTTGGGAGATCAAAGATGAGCAAACTTTTGATGTTCTTGTAAATTTTCAACCACAAATAACATGTGGGGAGCCCTCACCAAAATTAAGTACTCCTCAAAAATGCAAATAAACTTAGGACAATGATGTTTTTTAGATGAGGTCTCCTTGAATATTATTTGAGGCTGAAATTATGCAAGAATGCCAAATGTTTGATCATGTTTGATGTACCAAGGTTTTAGGTTTTTTTTGTTTACCTTTTTGGATTTACTATTTATAGAGGGTGTAGGGGCACCCGAGCGTTGAAAGTCATGTCTCATAAATCATTGAAACAAATAATTAAGGTCGTCCCTAAGGTTAAACTTATTTCTTCCTCACAAGGTCAACATGTTTGGATATCAAAGGGGCGCCCATCAAGCTTGCCACCCCATGATGCAACCTTTCCTTTTTCTACCGGACCCTCTCATTCCCGCCCGACTCACCGTCGTAGCGGGACATTTCTTGCTTGAGCCCCTATTTTAAAGCTGGATAACACCCACCTCACATTCGCCATGGCACCCTCTCTTCTTTACACCGTACTTCCCCATGGACCGCCAATGAGGAGTTCCCAGCCAATCGCCCGCTCTCCATCCTGACCCCCTCTCCCCATGTTTGTGTTGATCCACCACCACCATCAGGGGGGAGGAGGCATGCACCACCCGCGATGCCCCTCGAGCCAAGAATGCATATCCGATGTCTCCTAAGTGTAGGATCGAAAGCATGCTAGAGGGGAGGTGATTAGACTACTTGACCAAATAAAACCTAACATTTTTTCAATTTTAGTTATGGGCATATTTTAGCAATTCTAACAAGTCAAGTATCACCCGACACATGCAATTCTACGAGTATAGCAGCGAAACATAAAACATTGCACATGTAAGTAAAGGAGGAGTTTGAAGAAGGCAAACACAAAGGGGACACGAAGATTTTTGGCGTGGTTCCGATAGGTGGTGCTATCGTATGTCCACGTTGATGGAGACTTCAACCCATGGAGGGTAACGACCGCGCGAGTCCACAGGGGGGCTCCACCACGAAGGGTCCACGAAGAAGCAACCTTGTCTATTCCACCATGGCCTTCATCCATGAAGGACTAGCCACACTCGGGTAGATCTCCACGAAGTAGACGATCTCCTTGCACTTACAAACTCCTTGGTTCAACTCCACATGATCTTGGAGGCTCCCAAGTGACACCTAACCAATTTAGGAGACACCACTCTCCAAAAGATTAAACCATAAAAGTGCATGACAACCTCTGCTTCCCCCTGCGAAGGTTCTATATATCCTTTACTTTTACTTTCTACCCTTATACAAGAGTCATGGTGAACTTCACCTTTCCTTTTTACACTTTTTATTTTTGGCAAGCACTATATGTTGGGGAAAGATCCAGATATATATACCCACTCGGATGTAGGTTATCATAAATTATTATTGTTGACACTACCCTTGAGGTAAAAGGTTGGGAGGCGAAACTATAAGCCCCTATCTTTCTCTGTGTCCGACTGGGGCTTTGAACTCATAAGTATCGCGTGAGTGTTAGCAATTGTGAAAGACTAAAAGATGGTTGAGTATGTGGACTTGCTATACAAAAGCTCTTGCATTGACTCTTTTCGATATTATGATAAATTGCAATTGCTTCAATGACTGAGATCATAGTTTGTTAGTTTTCAAAGAAATTTATGATTCATACTTTACCTTGTGAACGAATTGTCACTTTAGCATAAGAAATTATATGATAATATATGTTGTTGTTCTAAAGATGATCATGATGCTCGCATGTCCGTATTTTATTTTATCGACACCTCTATCTCTAAACATGTGGACATATTTATCGATTTTGACTTTCGCTTGAGGACAAGCAAGGTCTAAGCTTGGGGGAGTTGATATGTCCATTTTGCATCATGCTTTTATATTGGTATTTATTGCATTATGGGATGTTATTACACATTATGGTACAATATGTATGCCTTTTCTCTCTTATTTGACAAGGTTTACATGAAGAGGGAGAATGCCGACAGCTGGAATTCTGGACCGGAAAGGGGCAAATTTGAGAGACCTATTCTGCACAACTCCAAAAGTCCTGAAAATTTACGAAGAATTATTTTGGAATGTATAAAAAATATTGGATGAAGAAATACCAGAAGGGGACCCACCAGGTGGTCACAAGCCTGGGGGCGCGCCCCTAGGGCTTGTGAGCCCCCTGCCAGGCCTCCGATGCCCATCTTCTGCTATATGAAAGGTTTTGACCTAAAAAAACATAAGGAAGCTTTTGGGATGAAGCGCCGCTGTCTCGAGGCGGAACCTAGGCAGAAACAATCTAGGGCTCCGATGGAGCTATTCTGCCGGGGAGACTTCCCTCCCGGAGGGGGGAATCGAAGCCATCGTCATCACCAACGATCCTTTCATCGAGAGGGGGTCGATCTCCATCAACATCTTCACCGGCACCATCTCCTCTCAAACCCTAGTTCATCTCTTGTATCGATCTTTGTCTCAAAATCCCAGATTGGTACCTGTGGGTTGCTAGTAGTGTTGATTACTCCTTGTAGAGTTGTAGTTGATGCTCGCTACTGCAGGACTCTGCTAACGCGACACTACGATCAGAGACCCTTCGACGAAACTGTGTGCGATGCATTAATCACAAACGGTGGTGTAAAAAACCTGTCAAAAAAGGTGCAAAATATTTGCGATGACGGATGCATCAAACACGGTTCCAATTTTAGTTACGTGTGTGATGCAGGGCATACGGTTCAGTTCAATTAACTATTTGCGATGAGGAAGAAGAATAGAAACGGGCAGCCAGATGAAGGCGTGTGCGATATACGGCATACAGTTCACTGAGATTAACTATTTGTGATGAGGAGGAACAACAGAAACGGACAGCTAGATAAAGGTGTGTGTGATTGAGGGCATACGCTTCAAAAGGATTAACTGTTTGCGATTAGGCAACAGAACAGAAACGGTCAGGCAGATCAAAGTGTCTGTGAATGATGGCATACACTTCACACGGATGAACTGTTTGTGATTAGCCACAACAAACAGAAACAACTAGACAGATCAACGTGTGTGCGCTAGACGGTCACACATTCTAATTAAAAGAAGCATGTGTGATGGTAATAACGAGCGTGCACGGTTATTGGAACAAGACGTGTGCTGACATTGCCTATTGTGGTACACCCTATGGTGCAAACGCCACGTACGCGGCCGAGAAAGCATGCACACGTTACGCCTTCCGGGAATAGTGCCACACTTAGAACCGTCAATAAATTTTGAGCCTCTGTCCCGTTACATTCCAAATTACTACCACGCTATATTTAATTGCAAACCTGTTCACACCGATCAAAACCTAAACGGTTTCCCACTTAGGAGCGTATTAGTACTCGGTTATAAAATACTACTACTCCAAGATGACTCCACATTCTTCCTCAACTCCTCATCCACAAAAACAAACAAGTCATTCATCATCGTTCCCTTGCGTCTGCCATGGCCAACATGAGTTCTGGGTCGAGAGATTGCCACAAGGGAGAGGTGAGCATGGAAGCGGAAGCACGAGAGATGTCCCGCCTCGTCACGAAAGCAACCGTCATGTCTCATCGCGCGGCCGTAGCAGCACAGAGGTCCGACCGCGGGGGCGCGCCTTGGGGGGTAGGGCACACCCAGGGGGCTTGTGGCCACCCCAAAGGTTGGTTGGAGGTGTTACGCATCTCCGGGAATTTAAGAAACGGTGAAAGGCCAGAAATAGGGAACGCGGAAACAGAAGGAAACAGATAGAGAGATCCAATCTCGGAGGGGCTCCCGCCCCTCCGCTGCCATGGAGGCCACGGACCAGAGGGGAAACCCTTCTCCCATGTAGGGGGAAGGTCAAGGAAGAAGAAGACGGAGGGGGTCTCTCTCCCGGTGGCATCGGAACGCCGCCGGGGCCATCATCATGACGGCGATCTACACCAACTACTTTGCCGCTGTTATCACCAACTCTATCCCCCTCTATGCAGCAGTCTAACACCTCTTCTCCCCGTTGTAATCTCTACTTAAACATGGTGCTCAATGCTATATATTATTTCCTAATGATGCATGGCCATCCTATGATGTTTGAGTAGTTCCATTTTCTCCTATGGGTTGATTGATGATCATGATTGGTTTGAGTTGTATGTTTTATTATTGGTGCTGTCCTATGGTGCTCTCTGTGTCGCGCAAGCATGAGGGATCCCCGCTGTAGGGTTTGCAATATGTTCATGATTTGCTTATGGTGGGTGGCGTGAGTGATAGAAACACATACCCGAGTAAGTAGGTTGTTTGCGTATGGGAGTTAAGAGGATTTGATGCTTTAATGCTATGGTTGGGTCTTACCTTAATTATCTTTAGTAGTTATGGATGTTTGCTAGAGTTCCCATCATAAGTGCATATGATCCAAGTAGAGAAAGTATGTTGGCTTATGCCTCTCCATGATATAAAATTACAATAATGATTACTGATTTAGTTAACGATTGCCTGGGGACAAATAACTTTCCTGTGAGAAAAAGCTCTCTACTAAAACTAACATAGTTGTTTCTTCATCTAAACAGCCCCTAGTTTTTATTTGCATGCTCTTTATTATCTTGCAAACCTATCCTACAACATCTACAAAGTATTTCTAGTTTCATACTTGTTCTAGGTAAAGCGAACATTAAGCGTGCGTATAGTTGTATCGGTGGCCAATAGAACTTTAGGGAATATTTGTTCTACCTTTAGCTCCTCATTTTTTTTGGACACTCTTACTTATTGAGAAAGGCTACAATTGATCCCCTATACTCGTGGGTTATCAATGATCCAGAAAGGCTCAGCAAAGATCTTGCATTAATCACGAAAACATTCCAACATCTTCACAAGAAAAGTCAATTTCAGAAGAAAGGTTCAAGCAACTCTAGCGGTTCAAAATCCTCGTCAAAACCTATGGGAGAATACACCTGCTTCAAGTGCAAAAAGCCTGGACACTTCATTTCGGACTGCCCTCTCTGGGAAGCTAAAATCCGTGCTAGTCGAAGATATGATTCTAGCAACTATCGAGGTAAAAGCAAGAGCAAGAACTACGACTCCAATGAAGAAAAGAAAACAAAGAAATTCTTCAAGTAGAAGGACAACTCCACTTCAAAATCTTCGTCAAGATCTTCATCAAGGAACCCTTCCAAGTCCTCCTCCAAGCGCAAGCATACCTCTCGCAAGGCCAAGGCGTACATCGGCAAGTAGATGGATTCTGAAGAAGCAGAATCGTCTACCTCCAAAGAAGCTGATGAATCCGATGAGGATTCCGACTCGGGCATGGTTGGCATAGCACGTGCCTCTTCTCTTGCGACAAATTACTTCAAGAACCCGTCAAGCGACGATGAATCTCCTACCTACTGCTTCATGGCCAAGGCCTCGAAAGAAAAGGGATATGTCTCCGGGTGTACATAATGGATAATGGATAGTGGATGCACTAGTCATATGACCGGAGACAAGTCGTTGTTTGTCAACCCCAACTTAACTGCTTCTCCTCTGAAGTATATCACTTTTGGCGACAACAACAAAGGAAAGGTAATTGGGCTAGGTAAAGTTGCCATATCCAAGGATAAGTCCATTGATGATATTTTACTTGTTCAATCTCTTGGATTCAATCTTATGTCAGTTGGCAAGCTATGTGACTTAGGCATGCTAGTTCTATTTTCAATATCCAAATGCATTGTTTTCATGGCCTTTGACAATTCGTTCATCTTTGAGGGAATTAGAAAGGGTGATCTTTATATTCTGGATTTCTCTAAGGGTCCCTCAGTCCAAACTTGTTTGCTTGCAAAAGCAACCGAAGGATGGTTGTGGCACCGAAGACTTGGTCATGCAGGTATGAAGAATTTGCAGACCCTGGTGAATAAAAATCATCTTCGTGGCATTTCTGATGTAAAATTCGACAAGGATCATCTTTGTGCTACATGTGAGGCTGGTAAATTGGCCAATAAGCATCACTCATCCAAGACAGTTATGACCATAACAAGATCTTCATATGGATTTATTCGGTCCTCAAAATTATGCAAGCTTTGGTGGTAGTCAATATGGTTTGGTTATTGTTGATTATTTCTCTCGATACACTTGGGTATTCTTCCTCGAAGACAAAACCTACAGCCAAGATATCTTCAAAAGTTTCGCTAAGAAGGCCCAGAATGAGTATGATGTGCGTATTAAGCATGTGAGAAGTGACAATGGAAACCGAGTTCAAAAATACTCGCATTGATGAATTTCTTAATGATAATGGTATTACTCATGAGTTGTCTGCTGCATACACTCCCCAACAGAATGGAGTTATCGAATGAAAGAATAGAACCCTCATTAAAATGGCGAGAACAACGCTCAGTGAGTACAAAACACCCACTGATGCTATCAACACTGCTTGTCATGTTACCATCCGTGTTATCTTCACAAGTTCCTTGAGAAAACTTCATATGAGCTTATCACTGGCAAGAAACCAAATGTTTCTTATTTACATGTATTTGGTGCACCTTGCTATATTCTTGACATGAATCATTCTTCCAAGTTTGCACCTAAGGCACATGAAGGTTTTCTTCTTGGTTATGGCTCGAACTTGCATACCTATCGTGTCTATAACTCTCATCACGGGAAAGTTATGGAAGCGGTAAATGTGCGATTCAATGAATCTAACGACTCCCAAAAGGAGCACCCGCCAAATGTGATAGATGAACCACCGATTTCTGATGCTATTCGGCAAATGGCCATTGGGAGAGTCAAGCCTATTGAAGGAAATGCACCTGAATCCTCTGATGATGATGCCCCCATGACCCGAAGCAGAAATCGTCAAGCCACTGTCGAAGCTAATGTTCCTCGGAATGCAAATGACAATCAAAATCCAAATGCCGAACAAAATGGCAATACCGAAGGAAATGCTGATGTTGATGAAAATGATAATGATCATCAAGATGAAAATCCTCATCCACGAGTGGCAAATCGAGTTGACCCTTCACTAATTCTCAATGAAATTGAGAATCCAGGTTATCGACCCACAACTCGTTCACGCACTCGTTTGGCTAACTACTGTGGCAGTTTCTCCTTTGTCTCATTGGCAAAACCTACCAAGTATGAAGAAGCCATGAATGATCCAGATTGGATGAATGCAATGGAAGAGGAGTTGGTGCAATTCGAGTTGAATGATGTATGGGAACTAGTTGACAAACTGAATCCCAAGAAGCACAATATCATCGGCACAAAATGGATTTTCCGCAATAAGCAAGATGAAAATGGCATTATGGTGAGAAACAAAGCACGTCTTGTTGCTCAAGGGTATACTCGGGTAGAAGGTATTGATTTCGGTGAAACATATGCTCTTGTTGCACGCCTTGAGGCAATTGTATTCTTCTCACTTATGCAAATTACAATGATATCTTGCTTTATCAAATGGATGTGAAAAGTGCTTTCCTTAATGGTGAAATTGATGAGGAAGTTTATGTTAGACAACCACCTGGCTTTGAACATCCCGAGTTTCCTAACAAAGTTTTCAGGTTGAAGAAAGCTTTATATGGGCTGAAGCAAGCCCCTTGAGCTTGGTATGACACCTTGAAGAAGTTTTTGCTCGACAAAGGGTTCAAGCTAGGATCCACTGATCCCACACTTTTCACCCGTGCTGTTGATAATGATCTATTCATATGTCAAATATATGTGGATGATATTATCTTTGGCTGTACTAACAATGTTTGCAGCTTAGAGTTTAGGAAAATGATGTCCAATAAATATCAAATGTCTATGATGGGTGAACTCAAGTTCTTTCTCGGACTGCAAATTCGTAAACAGGCAAATGGAATTTTCATTTCTCAGGTGAAATATCTGAAAGAATGCCTAAAGAAGTTAAAAATGCAAGATTCCAAAATGAAGGGCTATAAAACTCCTATGCCCATGAATGGTAAGCTGGATGCAGATGTGTATGGTAAGGATTACGATCAGAAAGCTTATCGTTCGATGATTGGTTCTCTTCTTTATCTATGTGCATCTAGATGATACAACCATTTTGCATCATGTTTTGTTACTGTTATTTATGATGTTTTTATGCATATTAATGCTTTTTGGAGTAATTCTAATGCCTTTTCTCTCATAATATGCAAGGTACACACAAAGAGGGATAATTCCGGCAGCTAGAACTCTCGACTTGGAAAAGCTATGTCAGGCCACCTATTCTGCACAACTCCAAATGAGCTAGAACTTTATGGGGGATTTTTATGGAATATATGAGGAATATTGGAGCCAATAAGTACCAAAGGGCCCCACCAGGTGGGCTCAACCCACCTAGACGCGCCAGGGAGCCCAGGCGCGCCCTAGTGGGTTGTGCTCCCCTTGGCCCACCTCCGGTGCCCATCTTCTGGTATATAAGTCATTTTGACCTAGAAAAAATAAGGAGGGGACTTTTGGGATGGAGTGTCGCCGTCTCGAGGCAGAACTTGGGCAGGAGCACTTTTTCCCTCCGCCGGAGCGATTCCGCCGGGGGAACTTCCCTCCCGAAGGAGGAAATCATCGTCATCATCATCACCAACAACTCTCCCATCTTGGGGAGGGAAATCTCCATCAACATCTTCAACATCACCGTCTCATCTCAAACCCTAGTTTATCTCTTGTGTTCAATCTTGTTACCGGAACTATAGATTGGTGCTTGTGGGTGACTAGTAGTGTTGATTACATCTTGTAGTTGATTACTATATGGTTTATTTGGTGCAAGATTATATGTTCAGATCCAATATGCTATTTAATACCCTCTGATCCTAAGCATGTTTATCACTTGTGAGTAGTTACTTTTGTTCTTGAGGTCACGGGAGAAATCATGTTGCAAGTAATCATGTGAACTTGATATGTGTTCAATATTTTGATAGTATGTATGTTGTGATTCCCTTAGTGGTGTCATGTGAACGTCGACTACATGACACTTCACAATATTTGGGCCTAAGGGAATGCATTGTGGAGTAGTTATTAGATGATGGGTGGCAAGAGTGACAGAAGCTTAAACCCTAGTTTATGCGCTATTCCGTAAGGGACCGATTGGATCCAAAAGTTCAATGCTATGGTTAGAATTTATTCTTAATACTTTTCTCGTAGTTGCGGACACTTGCAAGGGGGTTAATCATAAGTAGGAGGTTTGTTCAAGTAAGAACAACACCTAAGCACCGATCCACCCACATATCAAATTATCAAAGTAGCAAACACGGATTGAGTCAACGTGATGAAAGTGACTAGATGAAATTCCCGTGTACCCTCAAGAACGCTTTGCTTATTATAAGAGACCATTTTGGCATGTCCTTTGCCTCAAAAGGATTGGGATACCTTACTGCACTTTTGTTACTATTACCGTTACTTGCTCATTACAAATTATCTTGCTATCAAACTACTCTGTTACTTACAATTTTAGCACTTGCAGACATTACCTTGCTGAAAACCACTTGTCATTTCCTTCTGCTCCTTGTTGGGTTTGACACTCTTACTTATTTAAAAGGCTACAATTGATCCCCTATACTTGTGGGTCATCAAGGCTATTTTTTGGTGCCATTGACGGGGAGTGAAGCGCTCTTGGTAGTGGAAATTGGTAAGGAAAAATTAGTACTACGTGCTGAAATTTCTTGTCACTTGTTACTATGGAAAACAATCCTTTGAGGGGTTTGTTCGGGGTATCTTCACCTCGACCGGAACCACAATTAGATACCCATCAACCTACTGCACCTACTGAAAATATTGAATATGAAATTTCTTCGGGTATGATAGAACAACTGCTAGCTAATCCTTATGCTGGAGATGGAACTGAACATCCTGATATGCACTTGATATATGTGGAAGAAATTTGTGGATTATTTAAGCTTGCAGGTTTACCCAGAGATGAAGTTAAGAAGAAGGTTTTCCCTTTATTTTTGAAGGGAAAAGCATTGGCATGGTATAGGCTATGCGATGATATTGGATCTTGGAATTAGAATCGATTGAAATTGGAGTTTCACCAAAAAAAATTATCATATGCATCTAGTTCATCGTGACCGGAATTACATATAAATTTTTTGGCCTCGTGAAGGAGAAAGTATCACTCTAGCTTGGGGGAGGCTTAAGTCCATGTTATATTCATGCCCCAATCATGAGCTTGATACGTCCATTTTGCATCATGTTTCCTTACTGTTATTTATGATGTTTTTATCCATAATGATGCCTTTTAGAGTAATTCTAATGACTTTTCTCTCATAATATGCAAGGTATACACAAAGAGGGAGAATTCTGGCAGCTGGAAATCTGGACCTGGAAAAGCTACGCCAGGCCACCTATTCTGCACAACTCTAAACAAGCTGAAACTTCATGAAGATTTTTATGAAATATTGGAGCAAATTAAACCCAATAAGAGTCGCGGTATGGGCGCCTCCTTGCTCGTTCCACCTGTCCCAATTTTACTATGCCGATCTATTTTTAATCGGATAAAGTGGAAACGCACGGAGCTAGCTTGCGTGAGACAAATTAGCCGACCCTCGTTCCCATTCGCCGCCCCCTCCTTCCTGATTCCTCTCCCTCTTCCTCTCCATCTTCCTCGTCTGCCGCCGCCACCACTCGCCGGAGCCCTCCCCCACCGCTGCCGCCACTGCCGCCGCCGCCACCAGCGCCCTGCCCAACAGCCTGCAACCCACCTCCTCTCTCTTGCTTATATTATCCCCACCACCTGCAAGCTCCCCCCCCTTCACCTCGCCCCAGATCGAACGCCATGGACAAGGTGCCCTCTCCATCTCTTTTGTGTTCGACTTGGAGTTGGTTCTCCATTCGTGAAGCTCCCTCTCTTCTCTGCTATAGGAGAGCATCTCTCTCTGATCATGAAGCAACCCCAACCCTAGCCCTTCTTTGGCCATGGTGGCCGAGCAGGCAGGAGGTACGAACCCCTCCTCCCCTCCCAAAACCAGCTCCTGGGTGTGTTCTTCATCCCCTTATGTGATGTGTGCCTCTACGTGTTGAGCCCATGGTGAATTTTTCTATGTGTGCTGGACAATGAGCCATGGCATTTTCTAGGGTTTTATCTACTGCCATGCTACATATGTTTGTGCTTGGAGAGTTCTAAGGTTTTATCTAATGTGAGGATTCTCGCCTTATTTATCTAATCCATACTTTGTTTTTTAGATATATGATCCAATTTGTGCAAGAGCTCCTCGACTTACGTGATGCCCCATGCCCGCTAACGGACATGGACCGTGCAAAGTAAAAAAAGGTTATGTAGACTACAATGTTATTGGCTACAGGTAGTTGACTAATTTCTTTCATACCCATTATATACGTAGATAAAGAAAGCACTGCGTGGTGTTTGTGTTGAAACAAACCACCAGAAAGACCAAATCAGAAAATAGAAGATAACAGGGATTACTCCCATCCACATTGAGCCAGCGGAAGTAACAATATTTTTCGCATGATGTTATATTTTCGATTTTGTTGTTAGTCTGTATGTTCTAGAACAACAAATTAGCCCATCATCTTGCTAGAAAGATGTGGATTATAAACTTGAGGACTTTGTTGCTTGTTTGTTGGTGTTGGTGTGTGATAACCCACAAGTATAGGGGGTCGCAACAGTTTTCGAGGATAGAGTATTCAACCCAAATTTATTGATTCGACACAAGGGGAGCCAAAGAATATTCTTAATTATTAGAAGCTGAGTTGTCAATTCAACCACACCTGGAAATTTAATATCTACAGCAAAGTGTTTAGTAGCAAAGTAATATGATAGTAGTGGTAACGGTAGCAAAAGTAATATTTTTGGTTTTATAGTGATTATAATAGTAGCAACGGAAAAGTAAATAAGCGAAGAACAATATGTGAAAAGCTTGTAGGCAATGGATCAGTGATGGATAATTATGTTGGATGCGATCAATCATGCAATAGTTATAACATAGGGTGACACAGAACTAGCTCCAGTTCATCAATGTAATGTAGGCATGTATTCTGAATATAGTCATACGTGCTTATGGAAAAGAACTTGCATGACATATTTTGTCCTACCCTCCCGTGGCAGTGGGGTCCTATTGGAAACTAAGGGATATTAAGGCCTCCTTTTAATAGAGTACCAGACCAAAGCATTAACACATAGTGAATACATGAACTCCTCAAACTATGGTCATCACTGGTAAGTATCCCGATTATTATCACTTTGGGGTTAACGGATCATAACACATAATAGGTGACTATAGACTTGCAAGATAGGATCAAGAACTCACATATATTCATGAAAATATAATAGGTTCAGGTCTGAAATCATGGCACTCGAGCCCTAGTAACAAGCATTAAGCATAGCAAAGTCATAGCAACATCAATCTCAGAACATAGTGGATACTAGGGATCAAACCCTAATAAAACTAACTCGATTACATGATAAATCTCATCCAACCCATCACCGTCCAGCAAGCCTACGATGGAATTACTCATGCACGGCAGTGAGCATCATGAAATTGGTCATGGAGGAAGGTTGATGATGACGATGGCGATGGATTCCCCTCTCCGGAGCCCCGAACAGACTCCAGATCAGCCCTCCCGAGAGAGATTGGGGCTTGGCGGCGGCTACGTATCGTAAAACACGATGAATCCTTCTCCCTGATTTTTTTCTCCCCAAAAGTGAATATATGGAGTCAAGGTGGATGTCGGTGGAGCATCAGGGGGCCCACGAGGCAGGGGGCGCGCCCAGGGGGTAGGCGCACCCCCACCCTCGTGGACAGGGTGCGGCCCCCCTGACGTGGATTCTTCTTCCAGTATTTTTATATATTCCAAAAATAATCTCTGTTGATTTTTAGGTCATTTCGAGAAATTTTATTTCTGCACAAAAATAACACCATGGCAATTCTGCTGAAAACAGCATCAGTCCGGGTTAGTTCCATTCAAATCATGAAAGTTAGAGTCCAAAATAAGGGCAAAAGTGTTTGGAGAAGTAGATATGACAGAGACGTATCAACTCCCCCAAGCTTAAACCTTTGCTTGTCCTCAAGCAATTCAGTTGATAAACTGAAAGTGATAAAGAAAAACTTTTACAAACTCTGTTTGCTCTTGTTGTTGTAAATATGTAAAGCCAGCATTCAAGTTTTCAGCAAAGATTATGACCTACCATATTCATAATACCATTTAGATCTCATGCTTACTCATATCAATGGCATAATCAACTAGCGAGCAATAATAATAAATCTCGGATGACAACACTTTCTCAAAACAATCATAATATGATATAACAAGATGGTATCTCGCTAGCCCTTTCTGAGACCGCAAAACATAAATGCAGAGCACCTTTAAAGTTCAAGGACTGACTAGACATTGTAATTCATGGTAAAAGAGATCCAGTCAAGTCATACTCAATATAAACTAACAATAATACATGCAAATGACAGCGGTGCTCTCCAACTGGTGCTTTTTAGAAAGAGGATGATGACTCAACATAAAAGTAAATGGATAGGCCCTTCACAGAGGGAAGCAGGGATTTGTAGAGGTGTCAGAGCTCGATTTTGAAATAGAGATGAATAATATTTTGAGCGGTATACTTTCATTGTCAACATAAAAACCGAGAGATCTCGACATCTTCCATGCTACACACATTATAGGCGGTTCCCAAGCAGAATGGTAAAGTTTATACTCCCACACCACCAACAAGCATCAATCCATGGCTTGCCCGAAACAACGGGTGCCTCCAACTAACAAAAATCCTGGGGGAGTTTTGTTTGCAATTATTTTGATTTGATTTGAGCATGAGACTGGGCATCCCGGTGACTAGCCATTTTTTCGTGAATTAGGAGCGGAGTCCACTCCTCTTGAGAACAACCCGCCTAGCATAAAAGATACAGACATCCCTAGTTGATACATGAGCTATTCGAGCATACAAAACAGAATGTTTATTTGAAGGTTTAGAGTTTGGCACATACAAATTTACTTGGAACGGCAGGTAGATACCGTATATAGGAAGGTATGGTGAACTCATATGGAATAACTTTGGGGTTTATGGAATTGGATGCACAAGCAGTATTCCCGCTTAGTACAAGTGAAGGCTAGAAAGAGACTGGGGAGCGACCAGCTAGAGAGCGACAACAGTCATGAACATGCATTAAAATTAATCAACACCTAATGCAAGCATGAGTAGGATATAATTCACCATGAACATAAATATCATAGTGGCTATGTTGATTTTGTTTCAACTACATGCGTGAACATGTGCCAAGTCAAGCCACTCGAATCGTTCAAAGGAGGATACCACCCCATCATACCACATCACAACCATTTTAATAGCATGTTGGCACGCGAGGTAAACCATTATAAACTCCTAGCTAATTAAGCATGGCATAAGCAACTATAATCTCTAATTTTCATTGAAAACATGTTTCATTCATAATAGGCTGAATCAGGAACGATGAACTATTCATATTTACAAAAACAGGAGAGGTCGAGTTCATACCAGTTTTTCTCATCTCAATCAGTTCATCATATATCGTCATTATTGCCTTTCACTTTCACGACCGAATAGTGTGGATAATAATAATAGTGCATGTGCATTGGACTAAGCTGGAATCTGCAAGCATTCAATTCAAGAGAGAAGACAAGGTAATATGGGCTCTTTGTTAGATCAACAATAATGCATAAGAGAGCCACCCAACATTTTCATTATAGTCTTCTCCTCTCGACCCCAAAGGAAAGGAAAGAAAAGAAACAAAACTATTTACACGGGAAAGCTCCCAACAAGCAAAAGAAGAACGAGAAATCTTTTTGGGTTTTCTTTTTAATTACTACTACTACAAGCATGGAAAGTGAACTAACTAAAAGCTACAACTAATTTTTTTGGTTTTCCTTAAGGTTTTTCAAACACACAAGAAGAAAGCGAGAAAATGAAAATAAACTAGCATGGATAATACAATGAAAAAGTATGAGCACCGACAACTGGCATATGCGTGTGAACATGAATGTAATGTCGGTGAGAAATACATACTCCCCCAAGCTTAGGCTTTTGGCCTAAGTTGGTCTATGCCCATGGATCAAAACTGTAGCTGGGATCGTACAGAGAAGGGTCCTCAGATTGCCACTGGCTGGCGATCTCCTCCAGATTCCCCTGGTAAACGGATTGATGGTGAGGGTCAGATGGTGGCTCCGGCTCTGCAGCTGACATCTGGCTCCGGTAGGCATGAATGGCCTTCGGTAGAACAAGGTACATGCCTGAAAATATGTTGAACAAAGAGGGTGCAGACAAGGTAATAAAATCACAATAATTTTTGTTAAATATCAATTTATATTTGAGTGTATTATTCTTATCCTTAACAATAAACTCATGTGCTACCATACTCTTATAACCTAGAGGAATAGGAGGCAGCAACTTTTCCTCTTTCTCATAATGCCTGATAGGTATGTTAAAGTGTGCAGCAAGGCGTGAGGCAAAGATGCCTCCGAGGACGGGGCCCTTAGTACGGTTTAGATTTAACCGTTTAGCAACAATAGCGCCTAAACTGAAAGTAGTATCCTGAAACAAGGCATGGCGCAAAATAACAATATCAGGGGCACTAAGGTTTCCACAATTCCCGCGACCAATTAAGCATCTACTAGCAAATATTGCGAAGTAACGTAGAACAGGAAAATGTATGCTAGTGATTCTCGCATCGGAAACTTTCCTCGTTTCCCCTACAGCAATCATATCAATAAATCCCTCCACATCATTATGATGTGGTTCCTCTATGCTGCCCTCAAAGGGTATCAAACAGACCCGGCAAAAATCATAAAGTGACATCTCCTTATGCTCATCATATAAATAAAATTCCACCGAAGGTGGTGATATCCTAGCATGGAAATGAAAATTTTGCACAAAGATATTGGTGAGTAAGATGTACTATTCATGTTGGTCGTGGAAGGCGGTGAGCCCTGCATTCTTAGCCAAATGATAAAAAACTTCATGAGTCCCAGCTTCTCTCAAGAACTCATCACAAGGCCATTCACATGGCCGAACCTCCGCAGTACGTGGGAGATTATACTTGGGCTTCTTGTTCTCTTCACTTTACTTATCCTTTCGAGCTTCGGCTCGATGAACCCTTCAAAAATCTCTTCAACTTTTTCTGAAAATTTATGAAATTTTTAGTAACTTGAAATAAAAGTGAACCAAACTCAACAGGATTGATATCAACTACTCCTATAAGTGCCTAGAGGCTATATCATGCATTAAAACTACTTTTGACCACATAAATTTGACATGCAAGCTCAAGAATAGGGTCACCTAAGCAGCAAAAATTTGCAATAAATAAAGCACTAGAACAAAAACTAATTGTACCATTGGAGGAGTCACATACCAAAGAACAATCCCCCAAAGCAGTTTTGTGAGAGGAGCTTTGAGCAAGGAGATCGAAAATGGCAGCAAGATAAGCAAGAACTCGGGTTTGAGCTGGCTAGTGATTTTTTCTGGAGCAAGACGAAGTGGAGGGGACCCACGTGGGGCCATGAGGCAGGAGGCGCGCCTAGGGGGGTGGGCGCGCCCTCCACCCTCGTGGGCACGTGGCTGCCCCCCTGCTGTGTTCTCAGTGCCAGATATTCTCAAATATTCTAGAAAAAATCATATTTAATTTTCGGGGCATTTGGAGAACTTTTATTTTCGAGATATTTTTTATTGCATGGATAATTCAGAAAATAGACAGAAAATACTATTTTTACTTTATTTAATATAAATAACAGAAAGTAAAAAGAGGGTACAGAGAGTTGTGTTTTGTAAATTCATCCATCTCATGCTCATCAAAAGGAATCCACTAACAAGGTTGATGAGGTCTTGTTAACAAACTCATTTCGAATAACATGAAACGGAGAATTTTCGAATAACACTAGGTTAGCTCAATGGGGATATGCACATCCCCAATAATAAGAATATCATATTTCTTCTTGACAGTAGGAAAAGGAAATTCAAAACCTCCAATAGTAATTGTTGAAAATTTTCCAATAGAATTGATACTGTGTACTTGAGGTTGTTTCCTCGGAAAGTGTACAGTATGCTCATTACCATTAATATGAAAAGTGACATTGCCTTTGTTGCAATCAATAATAGCCCCTGCAGTATTCAAAAAGGGTCTTCCAAGAATAATAGACATACTATCGTCCTCGGGAATATCAAGAATAACAAAGTCTGTTACAATAGTGACATTTGCAACCACAACAGGCACATCCTCACAAATACCGATAGGTAAAGCAGTTGATTTATCAGCCATTTGCAAAGATATTTCAGTAGGTGTCAACTTATTCAAATCAAGTCTACGATATAAAGAGAGAGGCATAACACTAACACCGGCTCCAAGATCACATAAAGCAGTCTTAACATAGTTTCTTTTAATGGAGCATGGTATAGTTGGTACTCATGGATCTCCAAGTTTCTTTGGTATTCCACGCTTAAAAGTATAATTAGCAAGCATGGTGGAAATTTCAGCTTCCGGTATATTTCTTTTATTTCTAACAATATACTTCATGTATTTAGCATAAGGGTTCATTTTAAGCATATCAGTCAAATGCATACGCAAAAAGATAGGTCTAATCATTTCAGCAAAGCGCTTAAAATCCTCATCATCCTTTTTCTTGGATGGTTTAGGAGGAAAAGGCATGGGTTTCTAAACCCACGGTTCTCTTTCTTTACCGTGTTTCCTAGTAACGAAGTCTCTCTTATCATAACGTTGATTCTTTGATTGTGGATTATCAAGATCAACAGCAGGTTCAATCTCTACATCATTAGCATTGCTAGGTTGAGCATCAACATGAACATCATTATTAACATTATCACTAGGTTCATGTTCATTACCAGATTGTGTTTCAGCATCAGAAATAGAAATATCATTGGGATTCTCAGGTGTGTCAACAGCAGGTTCACTAGAAGCATGCAAAGTCCTATCATTTTTCTTTTTCTTCTTCTTGGAAGAACTAGGTGCATCAACATTAGTTCTCTGAGAATCTTGCTCAATTCTCTTAGGGTGGCCCTCAGGATACAAAGGTTCCTGAGTCATTTTACCCCCTCTGGTCACAACTCTAACATCATTTTCATTTCTCTTATTATTTAATTCATTGAGAAAATCATTCTGAGCTTTAAGTACTTGTTCTACTTGAGTGGTAACCATAAAAGCATCTTTACTAATAAGTTTAAGTTCACCTTTAACTCTAGACATATAATCACTCAAGTGTTCAAGCATATCAGCATTGCATTTCAGTTGTCTACCAACATAAGCATTGAAGTTTTCTTGTTTAACCATAAAGTCATCAAACTCATCCAAGCATTGGTTGGCAAACTTAGTAAATGGAATTTCACATTTATCAAATCTATAGAGAGAATTTACCTTTACTACCCGTGTCGGGTTAACAAGACCATGTATTTCTTCAATAGGCGGTAAATTCTTAACATCTTTATCTTTAATACCTTTTTCTTTCATAGATTTCTTTGCCTCTTGCATATCTCCAGGACCGAGAAATAGAATACCCCTTTTCTTTGGGGTTGGCTTAGGAGTTGGAGGAAGTGTCCAATTATTTTCATTTGTCAACATTTTATTCAATAGAAATTCAGCTTGATCAACAGTTCTTTCCCTGAAAACACAACCAGCACAACTATCCAGGTAATCTCTGGAAGCATCGGTTAGTCCATTATAAAAGATATCAAGTATTTAATTTTTCTTGAGAGGATGATCAGGCAAAGCATTAAGTAATTGGAGAAGCCTCCTGAGGGAGTCTTGGATTAGGGTGTCTCCGGACAGCCGGACTATCTCCATTGGCCGGACTGTTAGACTATGAAGATACAAGATACAAGATTGAAGACTTCGTCTCATGTCCGGATGGGACTCTACTTGGCGTGGAAGGCAAGCTAGGCAATACGGATATGGATATCTCCTTCTTTGTAACCGACCTTGTGTAACCCTAACTCTATCCGGTGTCTATATAAACCGAAGGGTTTTAGTCCGTAGGACAACAATCATAACATACAATCATACCATAGGCTAGCTTCTAGGGTTTAGCCTCTCTGATCTCGTGGTAGATCTACTCTTGTACTACCCAATAGGTGAAGTACACAAGTCGCCGCCGCCCCCGAACCCTAACCCTAGGCCGCCGCCGCCGTCGGAGGTAGTTTTTCGCCGCCGTTTTTTTTTCAAAACCGATCGGTTTTCTGTCGGTTTTGTTCAGTTTTTTTAGTTTCGGTTTTTTTAAATAGATCAGTTATTCCGGTTTATTTAATTAGTGAGCATTCGTCCGTTCGTTCATTTTAACAAATTTTCGTCGTTTTTCTTTTTCTTGGATTAAATCCACGATTTTTTTGATCGCGATTCCTGATCCGATTTTCGTTTTAGTCTAACTTTTCGCTCGTTTATCGAAATCAGGAGATTCAAGCGCCTGGAGTTTCGTCTCGAAACCCTCTTTCCGTTTAACCAACTCAAATAAGTTTTTTCCACTGTAAAAATTGCCCTAGATTCAGAATAGTAAATGAAGCCCGTTTCTTCTCGTTTGTCTTTCGTTGCTTCGTTCGATTTGATTCTTTTTGCCAACCGGAGTTCTTAAGTTGAATTTTCTGGTTAGATCTTTTATTCGAGTTTTACATGTGCATTAGTTGAGTACTTATTATATGCTTGTTTGTTTGCGATAGAGTACCCGGAGTGCGCCGCTTGCTACTTCGAATCGCTAGGTTTTGCGGATCATCAGCAAGGCAAGTAACACTTTGATCATACTTCCAATTACCCAGTTTTTATTGCATTAGATCAATCCTCGCACATTGCATGATTAGGATCTAATTAAATTGTGGGTTTGGGAAGTAGTTGAGGTAGTACCTATTACCTGTTATTATCAAACCTTTGGGAGTTACTTCTACGTTTGCTTATTATGCCATGATATGCTAGTAGACGTGGATTGGGTGAGTGAATCCATGACAGATGTGAGATTGTTAAATTAATGGTCTATCCGAGGCCAGCATAGGTCTGGTACATAGCATAGCATACTTTGTAGAACCTATGACTGAGGCATAGGGAATGACTTTTCATTCTCTCTCTATCTTCTGTCGTGATCGGGCTTCGAGTCTTACTCAACTTCACACCTTGCAACACAGGCAAGAACTCCTTTTACTGTTCCATTTTGAACTACTTCAAAAACTTTTCAAGGTATGTACTCATTGAAAAAACTTATCAAGAGTCTTGATCTATCTCTATAGATCTTGATGCTCAATATGTAAGCAGCTTCACCGAGGTCTTTCTTTGAAAAAGTCCTTTCAAACACTCCTTTGCTTTCCAAAAAATTCTACACCATTTCTGATTCACAATATGTCATTCACATATACTTATCAGAAAGGCTATAGTGCTCCCACTCACTTTCTTGTAAATACAGGCTTCACCGCAAGTCTGTATAAAACTATATACTATGATCAACTCATCAAAGTGTATATTCCAACTCCGAGATGCTTGCACTGGTCCATAGATGGATCGCTGGAGCTTGCACACTTTGTTAGCACCTTTAGGATTGACAAAACCTTCTGGTTACATCATATACAACTCTTCTTTAAGAAAACCATTAAGGAATACCGTTTTGACATCCATTTGCCTGATTTCATAAAATGTGGCAATTGCTAACATGATTCGGATAGACTTAAGCATCGCTACGAGTGAGAAAATCTCATCGTAGTCAACACCTTGAACTTGTCGAAAACCCTTTTGCGACAATTCGACCTTCGTAGATAGTAACACTACTATCAGCGTCCGTCTTCCTGTGGAAAATCCATTTATTCTCAATGGCTTGCCGATCATCGGGAAAGTCAACCAAAGTCTACACTTTGTTCTCATACATGGATCATATCTCAGATTTCATGGCTTCAAGCCATTTCGCGGAATCTGGGCTCATCATCGCTTCCTCATAGTTTGTAGTTTCGTTATGGTCTAGTAACATGACTTCCAGAACAGGATTACCGTACCACTGGTGCGGAACATGCTCTGGTTGACCTACGAGGTACGGTAGCAACTTGATCCGAAGTTTCATGATCATTATCATTAGCTTCCTCACTAATTGGTGTAGGAATCACTGGAACTGATTTCTGTGATGAACTACTTTCCAATTCGAGAAAAGGTACAACTACCTCATCAAGTTCTACTTTCCTCCCACTCACTTCTTTCGAGAGAAACTCGTTCTCTAGAAAGGATCCATTCTTAGCAACAAAGATCTTGCCTTCGGATCTGTGATAGAAGGTGTACCCAACAGTTTCTTTTAGGTATCCTATGAAGATGCACTTCTCCGATTTGGGTTTGAGCTTACCAGGCTGAAGCTTTTTCACATAAGCATCGCAACCCCAAACTTTAAGAAACGACAGCTTAGGTTTCTTACCAAACCACAGTTCATATGGTGTCATCTCAACGGATTTAGATGGTGCCCTATTTAATGTGAATGCATCTGTCTGTAATGCATAACCCCAAGATGATAGTGGTAAATCGGTAAGAGACATAATAGATCGCACCATATCTAATAAAGTATGGTTATGACATTCGGACACACCATTACGTTGTGGTGTTCCAGGTGGCGTGAGTTGCAAAACTATTCCACATTGTTTCAAATGAAGACCAAACTCATAACTCAAATATTCGTCTCCGCGATCAGATCGTAGAAACTTTATTTTCTTGTTACGATGATTTTCCACTTCACTCTGAAATTCTTTGAACTTTTCAAATGTTTCAGACTTATGTTTCATAAGGTAGATATACCCATATCTTCTCAAATCATCTGTGAAGGTCAGAAAATAACGATACTCGCCGTGAGCCTTGATAACCCACAAGTGTAGGGGATCGCAACAGCTTTCGAGGGTAGAGTATTTAACCCAAATTTATTGATTCGACACAAGGGAGCCAAAGAATATTCTTAAGTATTAGCAGTTGAGTTGTCAATTCAACCACACCTGGATAACTTAGTATCTACAGCAAGGTATTTAGTAACAAAGTAGTAACAAAGCAGTTGAGTTATCAATTCAACCACACCCGGATAATGGTAATAGTCGCAAAAGTAAAGATATTAGTTTTGTAGTAGTTGTAATAGTAGCAATGGAAAAGTAAATAAGCGAAGCACAATATGTAAAAAGCTCGTAGGCATTGGATCAGTGATGGATAATTATGTCGGATGTGATTCCTCATGTAATAGCTATAACATAGGGTGACACAGAACTAGCTCCAGTTCATCAATGTAATGTAGGCATGTCTTCCGAATATAGTCATACGTGCTTATGGAAAAGAACTTGCATGACATCTTTTGTCCTACCCTTCAGTGGCAGCGGGGTCCTAGTGGAAACTAAGGGATATTAAGGCCTCCTTTTAATAGAGAACCGGAACAAAGCATTAGCACATAGTGAATACATGAACTCCTCAAACTACAGTTATCACCGAGAAGTATCCCGATTATTGTCACTTCGGGGTTGTCGGATCATAACACATAATAGGTGACTACAGACTTGCAAGATAGGATCAAGAACTCACATATATTCATGAAAACATAATAGGTTCAGATCTGAAATCATGGCACTCGGGCCCTAGTGACAAGCATTAAGCATAGCAAAGTCATAGCAACATCAATCTCAGAACATAGTGGACACTAGGGATCAAACCCTAACAAAACTAACTTGATTACATGGTAAATCTCATCCAACCCATCACCGTCCAGCAAGCCTATGATAGAATTACTCACACACGGCGGTGAGCATCATGAAATTGGTGATGGAGGATGGTTTATGATGACGACGGCGACGAATCCCCCTCTGCGGAGCCCCGAACGGACTCCAGATCAGCCCTCTCGAGAGAGATTAGGGCTTGGCGGCGGCTCCGTATTGTAAAATGCGATGAAACTTTCTCTCTGGGTTTTTTCTCCGCGAAACGGAATATATGGAGTTGGAGTTGAGGTCGGTGGAGCATCAGGGGACCCACGAGACAGGGGGGAGCCCAGGGGGGAGGGCGCGCCTCCCACCCTCGTGGACAGGGTGTGGGCCCCCTGGCCTTGATTCTTTCGCCAGTATTTTTTATATTTTCCAAAACTTATCTCCGTGGATTTTCAGGTCATTCCGATAACTTTTGTTTTCTGCACAATAAACAACATCATGGCAGTTCTGCTAAAAACAACGTCAGTCCGGGTTAGTTTCATTCAAATCATGCAAATTAGAGTCCAAAACAAGGGCAAAAGTGTTTGGAAAAGTAGATATGTTGGAGACGTATCAACTCCCCCAAGCTTAAACCTTTGCTTGTCCTCAAGCAATTCAGTTGATAAACTGAAAGTGATAAAGAAAAAACTTTTACAAACTCTGTTTGCTCTTGTTGTTGTAAATATGTAAAGCCAGCATTCAAGTTTTCAGCAAGTATTATGAACTAACCATACTCACAATAACACTTAGGTCTCACAATTACTCATATCAATGGCATAATCAGCTAGCGAGCAATAATAATAAAACTCGGATGACAACACTTTCTCAAAACAATCATAATATGATATAACAAAATGGTATCTCGCTAGCCCTTTCTGAGACCGCAAAACATAAATGCAGAGCACCTTTAAAGATTAAGAACTGACTAAACATTGTAATTCATGGTAAAAGAGATCCAGTCAAGTCATACCCAATATAAACCAATAGTATTGAATGCAAATGACAGTGTGCTCTCCAGCGAGTGCTTTTTAATAAGAGGGATGATGACTCAACATAAAAGTAAATAGATAGGCCCTTCACAGAGGGAAGCAGGGATTTATAGAGGTGACAGAGCTCAATTTTAAAATAGAGATGAATAACATTTTGAGCGGCATACTTTCACTGTCAACGCAACAACTATGAGATGGCGATATCTTTCATACTACATGCATTATAGGCATTTCCCAAACAGAATGGTAAAAGTTTATACTGCCCCACCACCAACAAGCATCAATCCATGGCTTGCTCGAAACAACGAGTGCCTCCAACTAACAACAACCCTGGGTGAGTTTTGTTTAATTATATTGATTTTCTTTGATCTTTTTGGATCATGGGACTGGGCATCCCGGTTACCGGCCCTTTCTCATGAATGAGGAGCGGAGTCCACTCCTCTTGAGAATAACCCACCTAGCATGGAAGATACAGACAACCCTAGTTTAAACATGAGCTGCTCAAGCATACAAAACAGAATTTCATTTGAAGGTTTGGAGTTTGGCACATACAAATTTACTTGGAACGGCAGGTAAATACCGCATTTAGGAAGGTATGGTGGACTCATATGGAATAACTTTGGAGTTTAAGGAGTTTGGATGCACAAGTAGTATTCCCTCTTAGTATAGGTGAAGGCTAGCAAAAGACTGGGAAGCGACCAACTGAGAGAGCGACAACAGTCATGAACATGCATTAAAATTAACTCACACCGAGTGCAAGCATGAGTAGGATATAATCTACCATGAACATAAATATCGTGAAGGCTATGTTGATTTGTTTCAACTACATGCGTGAACATGTGCCAAGTCGAGTCACTCAATTCATTCAAAGGAGGATACCATCCCATCATACCACATCATAATCATTTTAATAGCATGTTGGCATGCAAGGTAAACCATTATAACTCATTGCTAATCAAGCATGGCACAAGCAACTATAATCTCTAAATGTCATTGCAAATATGTTTACTTCATAATAAGTTGAATCAGGAATGATGAACTCATCATATTTACAAAAATAAGAGAGGTCGAGTTCATACCAGCTTTTCTCATCTCAATAAGTCCATCATATATCGTCATTATTGCCTTTCACTTGCACGACCGAACGATGTGTATAATAATAATAGTGCACGTGCATTGGACTAAGCTGGAATCTGCAAGCATTCAACTCAACAGAGAAGACAAAGTAATATGGGCTCTAAGTTAAATAATCAATCATGCATATGAGAGCCACTAGACATTTTCAATATGGTCTTCTACTCTCAACCCCCAAAGGAAAGAAAAGAAAATGAAACTATTTGCGCAGGAAAGCTCCCAACAAGTAAAAGAAGAACGAGAAATCTTTTTGGGTTTTCATTTTAATTACTACTACAAGCATGGAAATTAAACTAACTAATTTTTTTGTTTTTTCTTAAGGTTTATCAAACACACAAGAAGAAAGCTAGAAAAAGAAAATTAAACAAGAGTGGATAATACAATGAAAGAGTATGAGCACCGACAACTAGAATAGTGTGTGAACATGAATGTAAAGCCGGTGAGAAATACGTACTCCCCCAAGCTTAGGCTTTTGGCCTAAGTTGGTCTACTGCCAAGAACCGCGGCTACTCTCCCCGGTGTACTGAGGGGTGTAATCAGGATACCACTGGCTGGCCATCTCCTCCGGATCCCACTGGTAAGATGATGCACGATAAGGGTCCAGTGAAGGTTCCGGCTCAGGCTTTGGAGTGGATGCTTGGCCTCGATGAGCGTACACCGCTTCCGGCATGACAAGATAATTAACTGCAGTCAAATCAAACAACAGAGGCGTAGGCAGAATAATAGTCTCATTGTGTTTCTTATTAAATCTCAAGTTATACAGGAGCATCTTATCATCATTATGAACAATAAACTCATGTGCTACCATGCTCCTGTAATCTAAAATGTAAGGAGGCAATATTGTCTCCTCTTTCTCATGGTGCCTAATAGGTATCTCAAAATGTTTAGCAAGACGTGCAGCATAGATACCTCCAAACATGGGACCTTTTATACGATTCAGGCTTAGCCGTTTAGCAATGACGGCACCCATACTAAAACTATTATCACCAAACAAGGCATGGAAAAGAATAATAATATCAGGAACATTGAAGTTTTCACTATTTCCACGACCAATTAAGCATTGACTAGCAAATAAGGCAAAGTAGCGTAAAACAGGAAAGTGTATGCTAGAGATTCTCGCATCGGAATCCTTATTTGGATCCCCTACAGTAATGGTGTTAACAAAGCCATCCACATCTTTACGATGTGGTTCATCTAATTTACCCTCAAAGGATATTTTACATACCGCGCAAAAATTACGTAAAGGCATTTCCTTCAATTCATCATATAAATGAAATGATACTGAAGGCGGTGACTTCTTAGGATAATAATAAAAGTTTTGCACGAAAGTATTGGTGAGTAAGAGATACTGATCGATCCGGTCGTGGAGGAAGTCGGCGAGGCCTGCATTTTCAATCAAAGAATGAAAGTCTTCATAAATCCTGACCTCTCTCAAGAATTCATCACAGGGCCATTCACACGGTCGTACTTCCGCTATGCGAGGAAGATTATACTTGGCCTTTTCCTTCTCTTTAGCTTGTTTTTCCTGGGAGCCTTTGCTAGAAGAGCCCCTCAAAAATCTCCTTAACATTTTCTGAAAATTTCTGAAATTTTAGTAACTTCAAAATAAAAGTGAATAAAACCAAACAAGATTGGTAGCAACTACTCCTACGAGTGCCTAGAGCCTATATCATGCATTAGAATTACTTGGGACCTCATAAATTTAACATGCAAGCTCAAGAACAGGGTCACCTATGCAGCAAAAATTTGCAATGAATAAAGCACTAGAACAAAAACTAATCGGACCAATGGAGGAGTCACATACCAAGCAACAATCTCCCAAAGCAGTTTTTTTTGACAGAAAGACTGTAAGGGAACCCCCTACAGTATAATTGGTGCAACAAACCCAAGTTGCAAGTACCATGCCTTGAACCTGGGTGGGTGGGAAGGCATCAGCCCCTTCCCACCACTAGGCTACGCCTTAGTCTGCCCAAAGCAGTTTTGTGAATGGAGCTTTGAGCAAGGAGATCGAAAATCGCAGCAAAATGAGCTAGAACTCGTGCTTGAGCTGGATGGGGATTTTTTTGGGAAGAAGATGGCGTGTGTGGGTGCAGGAATAAGTGGAGGGGGGCCACCGTGGGCCCACAAGATAGGGGGCGCGCCCAGGGGGTGTGGGCGCGCCCTCCACCTTCGGGCCCAGGTGCTTGCCCCTCCTGCAGTGTTTTCAGTGCCTAAAATCTTCAAATATTCCATAAAAAATCATACTAAATTTGCAGGGCATTTGGAGCACTTTTATTTTTGGGATATTTTTTATTGCACGGATAATTCAGAAAACAGACAGATAATACTATTTTTGCTTTATTTAATCTAAATAACAGAAAGTAAAAAGAGGGTACAGAAGGTTGTGCCTTCTAGTTTCATCCATCTCATGATCATCAAAATGAATCCACTAACAAGGTTGATCAAGTCTTGTTAACAAACTCATTCCGAATAACACGGAACTGGAGAAATTTCGAATAACACTAGGTTACCTCAACGGGGATATGAACATCCCCAACAATAAGAATATCATACTTTTTCTTGACATCAGGAATAGGAAATTCAAAACCTCCAATAATGATAGTTGGAACCTTTCCAATAGAATTGATGCTATGAACTTGAGATTGTTTCCTCGAAAAGTGTACCGTATGCTCATTACCATTAACATGAAAAGTGGCATTGCCTTTGTTGCAATCAATAACAGCCCCTGCAATATTCAAAAAGGGTCTACCAAGGATAATCGACATACTATTGTCCTCGGGAATATCAATAATAACAAAGTCCGTTAAGATAGTGACATTTGCAACCACAACAGGCACATCCTCACAAATACCGAGAGGTATAGCAGTTGATTTATCAGCCATTTGCAAAGATATTTCAGTAGGTGTCAACTTATTCAATTCAAGTCTACGATATATATATATAGAGAGAGAGACATAACACTAACACCGGCTCCAAGATCACATAAAACAGTTTTAACATAATTTCTTTTAATGGAGCATGGTATAGTTGGTACCCCTGGATCTCCAAGTTTCTTTGGTATTCCACCCTTAAAAGTATAATTAGCAAGCATGGTGGAAATTTCAGCTTCCGATATCTTTCTTTTATTTGTAATGATATCCTTCATATATTTAGCATACGGATTTACTTTAAGCATATCAGTCAAGCGCATACGTAAGAAGATAGGTCTAATCATTTCAGCAAAGCGCTCAAAATCATCATCATCCTTTGTCTTGGATGGTTTAGGAGGACAGGGCATGGGTTTCTGAACCCATGGTTCTCTTTCCCTACCGTGCTTCCTAGCAACAAAATCTCTCTTATCATAACATTGATTCTTTGATTGTGGGTTATCAAGATCAACGGCAGGTTCAATCTCTACTTCATTATTTTTGCTAGGTTGAGCATTAACATGAACATTATCATTAACATTGGCACTAGGTTCATGTTCATCACCTAATTGTGTTTCAGCATCAGAAATAGAAATATCATTGGGATTCTCAGGTGTGTCTTCAACAGGTTCACTAGAAGCATGCAAAGTCCTATTGTTTTTCTTTTCCTTCTTTTTGGAAGAACTAGGTGCCTCTAAATTATTTCTCTGAGAATCTTGCTCGATTCTCTTAGGGTGGCCTTCAGGATACAAAGGTTCCTGAGTCATTCTACCAGTTCTAGTAGCCACTCTAACAGCAAAGTCATGTTTATTTTTTAATTCGTCAAACAAATCATTTTGAGCTTTAAGTACTTGCTCAGCTTGAGTGGTAACCATAGAAGCATATTTGCTAATGAGTTTAAGTTCATCTTTAACTCTAGCCATATAATCACTCAAGCGTCCTATTTCGAAAGCATTATTCTTTAATTCTCTACCAACATAAGCATTAAAACTTTATTGTCTAGCCATAAAGTCATCAAATTCATCTAAGCATGGGCTATGAAATTTAGTAGAAGGAATTTCAACTTTATCATATCTATAGAGAGAATTTACCTTTACTACCTGTGTCAGGTTATCAAGACAATGTGTTTCTTCAACAGGCGGTATATTAAGACCATGTATTTCTTCAATAGGTGGTAAATTCTTAACATCTTCAGCTTAAATACATTTTTCTTTCATTGATTTCTTTGCCTCTTGCATATCTTCAGGACTGAGAAATAGAACACCTCTCTTCTTAGGAGTGGGTTTAGGAATAGGCTCAGGAGTTGGCTCAATTGGTTCAGGAATTGCCTCGGGAATTGGCTCAGAAGAGTCCAATTTTTTTCATTAGTCAACATATTATTCAATAGTAATTCAGCTTCGTCGACTGTTCTTTCAATGAACACACAACCAGCACAACTATCCAAGTAGTCCTTGGAAGCGTCGTTAGTCCATTATAAAAGATATCAAGTATTTCATTTTTCTTAAGAGGATGATCAGGCAAAGCATTAAGTAATCGGAGAAGCCTCCCCCAAGCTTGTGGGAAACTCTCTTCTTCGATTTGCACAAAATTATATATTTCCCGCAAGGCAGCTTGTTTCTCATGAGCTGGGAAATATTTAGGAGAGAAGTAATAAATCATATCCTAGGGACTACGCACACAACCATGATCAAGAGAATTAAACCAAGTTTTAGCATCACCCGTTAATGAGAACGGAAATATCTTAAGGATATAATAATAGCGTGACTTCTCATCATTAGTAAATAGGGTGGCTATATCATTTAACTTGGTAAGATGTGCCACAACAGTTTCAGATTTGTGACGCCTCCGATTCAATCGTACACTAATCATACACGCAAATGTGTACGATCAAGATCAGGGACTCATGGGAAGATATCACAACACAACTCTAGACACAAATCAAAATAATACAAGCTTTATATTACAAGCCAGGGGCCTTGAGGGCTCGAATACATAGCTCGATACACAAGAGTCAGCGGAAGCAACAATATCTGAGTACAGACATAAGTTAAACAAGGATGCCTTAAGAAGGCTAGCACAAAAGCCACAACGATCGAAGAGGCAAGGCCTCCTGCCTGGGACCTCCTAACTACTCCTGGTCGTCGACGATCTTCACGTAGCAGCATCCATCGGCGGTGGCATCTGGCTACAGGGATCCACCATCTGGTTGCATCAACCGGAAAGAAGAAAGAAGGGGGGAAAGGGGTAGCAAAGCAACTGTGAGTACTCGTCCAAAGTACTCGCAAGCATCAGATCTATAGTACGTATGCACTGGTATCAAATGGAAGGTTTGTAACTGTGGACTGAACTGCAGAATGCGAGAATAGAGGGGGAAGGCCTAGCCTATCGAAGACTAGCATCTTCAAGCAGCTCCAAGCATCTTGCAGCATGTAGAAGAGTAAAGAATAGCAGTTTATATTTAACAAGCATGTTGTAACATTAATGCCCAGAGATCCTTCCTCGACTCCCTGCGAGAAAGCAATCCCGGAGCCACATATCTCAAGTATCCATTTGTAGTAGTATACGATCAGGATATAAGTCTGAACGTCCGTTACCATGGACACGGCTATTAATAGATATCTTCCCTGCAAGGGTGCACCACGTTACCCAACACGCTCGATCACTCTGGCCGGACACACCTTTCTGGGGTCAATGCCCGCCCTCGGAAGATCAACACGTCGCAACCCTACCTAGGCTCAGTAGAGAGGTCCCCGCCGGTCTACATCCTAAGCACTCCAGGGTCTGGGCCCATCGTCCGTAGCACTCCGGGTCGTTACGTGCAGGGCGGACCTAGGCACCACCTCTGGGGTGCCGGCCCAGCCGTGCCGCAATGCTGAACTGGATGTTTGACAAAACTTCGGCTGATAATGCGACGTCGAGGCCCATAACTATTCTCGCGTGGTGGTTAGTGCGTAAAGGCCAAAGGCCAACTCAGAACAAATACCCAAACCATAGTGTATTGTTAGCTTGCGGAGACGAGCAGAGACTCACGATCGAAAGTGACCCCGTCACCCCATCTCGTGGACTTACGACAAGGGCCTAGAATGCCCGGCCGTGCCACGTAACCATCTTGCGGGTGCTCTCCGGGCCCGCCCGACTTTCACCAAGGTCTCAAGTAAAGTCATGGTAACCGTGTGTCCAAACATCAAGGGGGAAACCCGAGGAATCACCCCCGGTGGATTCCACTCAATGTAATCATCAAGGTGAACGTAAGAGGGACCACCCTCGAGGTTCACACTTGAGGTGTTGAACGACAAAGCCGTATCGGGAATGGTGAAAGAGGAAATCACCCTTGATGAGCACGACCGAATAGCTACACTACAGAATTATCATCAGGAGTGCGTTATGAGGGATCACCCTCGGCACTCGATAGTAGCTCTGCAGAGTCGAGCAACAAAAGGGGCGTGATGTGATGTGAGGTGTCGGGCTCTGGTCGTCGATCATGTCGATCGAGGCGTCGATGATGAAGCAGGGGCAACAAGGACAAGTGAGGGTCACTGATGGATCACTAGCCAACCTATACTAAGCAGTTTAGGAGAACCAGGTAGGTAACAATAAGCAGGTACAAAAGCAGGCTATGCATCAGAATAGGAGCAAACAATAACAATAGCAAAATCTAATGCAAGCATGAGAGTATAGAATGGGCGATATCAGGATGATCAAAGGGGGGGCTTGCCTAGTTGCTCAGACAAGAAGGAGGGTCGTCGTCGACGTAGACGATCACAGCGGCAGCATGGGCCTCGGGGTCTACCAGAGAGAAGAGAGGGAAGAAACAGTAAATACACGCAAACATATGCACAACAAGACAATAAGCGGTGCTAGCGGTGATCTAACATAGCGTTAGGCGATACTGGCGAAGAGGGAAAATATCCGGGAAAGTTTTCCTGGTTCCGGACGTTTGTCAGACAGATGAACCAGAGGAGAAAAGTTGCATGTTTGCTATGCTAGGGATGTGTAGCGGGCGAACAAACCGCGTATTCGGATTCGTCTCGTCGTTCTGAGCAACTTTTATGTATAAAACTTTTTCATCCGAGCTACGGATATTTTTCTATGAGTTGTCAAAGTTTTAAATGATTTTCTAATTATCTTAATTCGAAAATTAAGTGACTAAATACTTTTGTCACATGGGGCTGTGCTAGCCAGGGTGTATGACAGTGGGCCAGGGGGGATGAGTCAGCAAGGTCAAATGTCAACATTGACTGGGTTGACTAGTCAACTCTAGGCAGTGGGGCCTAGGTGTCATTCACACATATCTTGCATTTTCTTTTTAAGTGGATATTTAGAGAGGGGGTCCACCTGTCATTTGCACTATACCTAACCACTGATTAGACTAACTAGCAGAGTACTAATTAGCTAACGGAGAGCCGGCCGGCCACCACACACACAGAAAATACACACGCACACACAGTTCTGTTTTCTGCTAACAAAAGATAGCATTTTGTGATTTTCATAGGATATATTCCATGCATCAAATGGATTTGGTCCAATGGGGTAAAATGGAGTTTGTCAAGTAGACTACCTACTCATATTATTTTTACCACTGTTAGCAGTTGTTTAACTGCTGATTAGAGGCTGCCAAGGGAGCTAGTCCATGTAATATTAGCAAAGCTAGCAATATAGCTACACTAATTAGGGGAAATACGAAGGAGAACCTGCTCACGCCACCCCCCTAAATCTCACCATTCAAGGTTCATCAAAAGCCGTTAGTAACTACTAGTATCTCTCTGAATTTTTTTTCTGTGTATAATAACGACAGCCAACCCGTATATCACTAGTATATCGCATTTAAGTGGGTCCTGCTAACGTCAGCATTAAATGATGAATCCTGCGCTTGTCTGAAATCTCCTGCCAACCCAGCACGATCAAGAGCTAATAAACTGCATCATAAACAACGGTCACGCGTATATTACTATAGTTAACGCCTCAATCACCCTCTCTTGATTAATAGCCATTTTAACTACCGAATAGCCAGATTAACAAAACAGATCATATGCAAATGCTAATTAGTCGCCTCATTTCTCTCCAATTAAGGATTAGACGAGTAATTAATCCAAAATACTTTTACATAGCTTTTTAAACAGATTTCTTCTAAGCCAAATATTTGCACTAATTAAAAATCACTTCATTTTTGCTCCAATTAAGGATCATATGACTAATACATCCAAAATACTTTCACTTCATCTTTTGAACGAAAACATTTTTGAGCCAAAATACATGCACTAATTAATTGCCTCCTTTTTGTTCTAATTAAGGATAGGACAACTAATACATCTGAAGTACTTTCGCTTTGTTTGTTGAACAGAAACATTTTGAGCCGAAATACTTGCACTAGTTAATTTCCTGATCTTTTTAATCTAATTAAGAATTAGGTGACTAATACATTCCAAATGCTTTTACTTTGTTTTTTGAACCAAAACATTTTTAGCCCAAGCACTTGCGCTAATTAATCATCTCATTTTTGTTGTAATTAAAGATATATTTTTTGTGGGCGAACTCTAATTAAGGATCAGACGACTACATTCGAAACTTTCACTTTGCTTTTGAAATGAAATGTTTTTGAGCCGAAATACTTACACTAATTAATCACCTCGTTTCGTTATAGTAGTTTGTTGTGTCTTCTTTATTTAATTGAGCAGCATGCAAAGGATTGGGTCATTAGTCGAGACTTAGGCTGTGTTCGGGAAACCACCGCTCCGTCACTAGGGAGTGGAGCACGCGGAGCGGGCTGTTTGCAGCTCTCCGTATTTGTATTGTATGCACTCCGCTCCGCGTCGGAGTTACGGAGCGGAGTGATTTCGAACGGAGCCTTATCCCTGTAAAACAAGCTGCAAAAGCACGTCAGCGCATTTACGGAAGCATTGAAGAACCTGGCCAACTCTCATTACTACGCACGACCGAACTAACCTGCACCAGAACGTCATCTCCGCAGACAGCAAGGCCGTATACACGGCGTATTAGCCATCAAAATTTCTTTACTCATTTTATAAATGAAATTCCACTACCTTAATCACACATCTTAAAGACGTCCTGCACCGTACAGATACAAGGGGCGCGCGCCGCCCGGAGCCAAAAGTGCGCTTCCCACTAATTAGCAGCAGCAGTAGATTCAGTAGAGCAGCGGCGGCATGCACACGAGTTGGGCGCGGGGCGCGGCGCTGCATGGCGTGAGCCTGGGCCGCTGAGCAACGCGGGGCGAGGGGCCGATGCAGGACGCGGTTGCAGGGCGGCTGGATGCAGGGCCGGGCGCGGCCGGCGCGCGTGCGCAGGAGGCCGCAGCAGTAGGTAGTAGCAGGTAGCAGCGGCAGCGCAGGACCAGGGGTGCGGTGGCTCACAGAGGCGTCCGGGAGCGCGACAACGCCGGGGTGGACGCGTGCGTCGAGGCGTAGTAGGGCGCAAGGCAGGGCGCGACCAGGAGCGGCTGCAGGCGCGCTGCGAGGAGCAGGGGCACGGGGATGGGCAAGCGAGCCTGCGCTCGGACGCAAAGCGTCAGCCATGGCGGCCAGGCTCACGAGGACGACGATACGGCGACGAATCAAGCAAGGAAAAGAGGGGGCTGGGGAAAGGAGCTCACAACGGGGCGGATGGAGTTCTCGGGGAGGCCGTGGAGGACGAGACGACGCAGATCGACGGCGAGGACGCGGCGGCCGTAGTTGAGGAAGAAGGTGCAGACAACGTGGCGGCGACCTCCCAGCTCCGATCCGGAGTTGTAGTCGATGAAGGCAGCTCCCGCGGGGCTTCTAGACATGGAGAGGTGGCTAGGGGCGCACGGTGGCCTATGGTGGTCGTCGACGACGGCGACGACGGCGCTGGGGGCGAGCGGATCTGATGGGGGAAGGAGGTGGATCTGGAGCAGGAGAGGCGAGCGAGTGCGCGTGGGGAAGCGAGGAGGATATTTTGGGCGAGCGGGGAGGGTCCAGTGCGGCTCTTATCCCCTCGCCGGGGCGTCGCCGGCGAGGTGGCTTGGTGGCGACGGGCGTGCGCGGCCCTGCCCGGTCGGACGAACAGGAGGGCGACCGGGGGAGGTGGGCTGCTACGTTGGCTTGGGCGGGAGTGGGCCGAGGCCCGGGGGAGTCAGGGGGGCTTTCTCTTTTATTTATTTATTTTACATTTTCTGTTTTCTATTCAGTTTTAATCTATTTTTTCTTTTATAAAATACAAACCTAGACTCTAAATTAGTACTATTAAGTATATACCACTGCCACATTTGGTTTGAGGTTCAAATAAAATAGTTTAGTATTTGTATAACTTAAAAAGCATTTAATAATTATTTTTAGCCATTGTTATATTCGCAAAAGAGCATTAAAATACTTTTCAAAAGTGTCGGGTCACCACCATAATTTGTTATGAAATATTTCCCACACTTTGAACATTTTATTTTGCATGTTTAACAAATTTGAGTTTTGGACATTAATTTGAATTTGAATTGAATTATGATTTGGATCAAGCAAGGATTAGCAACAGTAATGTGATGAAATTGGCACCATTAACGGGGATTACTGTAGCTTAATTATCCGGGCGTCACAATTCTCCTCCACTACAAGAAATCTCGTCCCGAGATTTAAGGCGTGGAATAGGGAGGAAGCTATAAGGATGGATGTCTGAAAAGATCGGCATCCGATAGTTATCTCAAGGAAGAAGAATTTAGAAGCACCAGGAAACGTATCGAGAGTGCTATAAGAAGGTTCAACAAGTTTCAACCAGGTAGGCATCCAGCTGATGCATAAAACAGGTGATGAAGGGGGGTTCAAACCATCGAGAATAAGTATTGCATCTGATACCAGAACAGATGACAAGAAGGTGGCTCGTGAATTACATACGAAACCAAGCATGAGGAAAAAATTTGGAAGACAGAGATGTACAAGAGAGTCAGGTTTCGATCCTATGGAACTGTGGGATATGGGCCCACCATGTGGGTTAAAAGCAAGAAGGCGTTACATTTTGCACAGTCATGATAGCAAGGCAGGTCAGAGGACAACCTGTCAGTTATGTTGGCAACAACGTTGGTACTAAGGGCGAGGGACAAAGAGAACCATTTTCCTGCTCGTTAAGACGAGGCGGACCAATAGGCAAAGTTCTCGTCCATCGGTGGCTACTGGAATGTCATCAACAATAGTAACAAGGTCTTACTGACAGAGTTTGTACACCGAGGTGTTTACATAAGCAAGGAATTATCACTGCTCAGATATGTTAGGTCACAAGAAAGGTTAAACAAGGCAACGGAGACCTGAATCAATTACCGGTGTTCTTGAGTGTTTAACACCGCAGAACCCGTGGAAAATTGGAATCGGCGAGAAATACTGGTTGATGAAGAACTCATAAGAGGTTATGTAGTTCCGTGATAATCTCGAGATACCAGAGGGTAATACTCCAGAGTATAGCAGAATAGAGGTTGGACGGGTGAAATGATCTACAGAAGACAAGTACTTCCACTTGTCCGAGAAATGAAATCAAAGAAGAATCATCATGGTTGGAACCACGGTTGTGAAGGTGCAAACATAGATACAAGACAAACTTATCACATGAGGATTATTATTATGACAAGTAGCTTCCATGATAGGATCTACATCGTGTCCATGGGCATGAACACAAAGTTCAAGGTCGACTTCCACTTCTCCAATGCATAACTTTTCATTCACTTCTCATTTTCGACGAAGTCGTAGTGTTGAGATTTTATCTGGCATAACACCAGTAGAGTATGAGTCGTAGAAGTTTCCGGGTTCACACAGATTTAGGGAAGACATGGATTCAACCCATATGAACATCTTAGGATCATATACCACAAACTTCACGAGTAAATAACTCAAGCCCGGAAGCAGAGTATGGTTTACGAGAGCGGGGGATACAATTTACCAAAGGCATTGTGTATCCGAGGAAAGGCTCACAAGGTTATCGAATATGAAGGACGTTGTCAGATAAAATCCACAAAGGACCTGGTGGCCCACGAGGGATCTGATGTGAGCAACGGTACTCAACCAGAAGAAGAAAGAATGCAAGAAGGTCAGGTTATAGAAACAACTGACTAATTCAAAGCTCAATGCAAAGGAATATTCCAAAACGGGGGATCAGAAGAAGAGGCTCTGATCAAAGACAAGTAAGTTGAATAGACTTAGGGCACAACCGATGGTTTCCGATTGGCTAAGAACCAGCTCATGTTCGGGAAAACGTCTGAGCCGAAAGATAATCTATAAGGGTGAACTGATGATTGCGACACAAACATATCAAATCGAAAGACTCAAGATGATATTGACAAAGGACGTCAATGGATACTGCTAGGCATATGGAATTAACCAGAGTGTAGGCAGTAAGACCTTCTAGAGCAATAGGCGACAGAGGTCATCAAAAGCTCGGATTGTATTACAAAGTATCTTATGAAGCATAAGAATAGCTGGGGATGAATGGATACTCGATAAGAGCGAGTAATTATCCGTAGGGGTATTCATGCGGCAAGGACTGCAGGGCAGTAAGCATAAAGGATTCTCGGAACATCAGAGAGTATTTCAGGACATCTTGTAATAACAAGGGCAACTGGGGATGAAGGTATGAACGACAATTGTAGGTAGTTACCCATAAGGATTTATCGGTGGTAGGGATCGCAACGCGAAGAGTACAAGGGACTTGGTAAAACATCGAAGAGTATATTTAGAATCTTCTGGTGAACCGGGCCATCATTTGGAACGAAGGGGCTCTCCGGGAGAAGTATTTACGAGAACCTAGAGTTATATTTTGCAAAACCATTTAACCAGAATGGAAGAGAGATCAGACTCCTAGAGTATAGACGAGGAATAAAAGATCCTAATACCACCCAATTGGCAACGTGGGCCCGTAAGCCACACAACCATGTTAGTAAAACAATTTTTTAAAAGACTAGACTCAACTTCGGCCAAGGAGTTGGAAAGGGGGATCCTACAGGCAGTCGGCTCTGATACCAACTTGTGACGTCCCCGATTCAATCATACACTAATCATACACGCAAATGTGTACGATCAAGATCAGGGACTCACGGGACGATATCACAACACAACTCTAGACACAAATCAAAATAATACAAGCTTTATATTACAAGCCAGGGGCCTCGAGGGCTCGAATACATAGCTCGATACACAAGAGTCAGCGGAAGCAACAATATCTGAGTACAGACATAAGTTAAACAAGGATGCCTTAAGAAGGCTAACACAAAAGCCACAACAATCGAAGAGGCAAGGCCTCCTGCCTGGGACCTCCTAACTACTCCTGGTTGTCGACGATCTTCACATAGCAGCATCCATCGGCGGTGGCATCTGGCTCCAGGGATCCACCATCTGGTTGCATCAACCGGAAAGAAGAAAGAAGGGGGAAAAGGGGTAGCAAAGCAACCGTGAGTACTCATCCAAAGTACTCGCAAGCATCAGATCTATAGTAAGTATGCACTGGTATCAAATGGAAGGTTTGTAACTGTGGACTGAACTGCAGAATGCGAGAATAGAGGGGGAAGGCCTAGCCTATCGAAGACTAGCATCTTCAAGCAGCTCCAAGCATCTTGCAGCATGTAGAAGAGTAAAGAATAGCAATTTATATTTAACAAGCATGTTGTAACATTAATGCCCAGAGATCCTTCCTCGACTCCCTGCGAGAAGGCAATCCCGGAGCCACATATCTCAAGTATCCTTTTGTAGTTGTATAAGATCAGGTTAAAGTCTGAACGTCCGTTACCGTGGACACGGCTATTAATAGATATCTTCCCTGCAGGGGTGCACCACGTTACCCAACACGCTCGATCACTCTGGCCGGACACACCTTTCTGGGGTCAATGCCCGCCCTCGGAAGATCAACACGTCGCAGCCCTACCTAGGCTCAGTAGAGAGGTCCCCGCCGGTCTACATCCTAAGCACTCCGGGGTCTGGGCCCATCGCCCGTAGCACTCCGGGTCGTTACATGCAGGGTGGACCTAGGCACCACCTCTGGGGTGCCGGCCCAGCCATGCCGCAATGCTGAACTGGACGTCTGACAAAACTTCGGCTGATACTGCGACGTCGAGGCCCATAACTATTCTCGAATGGTGGTTAGCGCGTAAAGGCCAAAGGCCAACTCAGAACAAATACCCAAACCATAGTGTATTGTTAGCTTGCGGAGACGAGCAGAGACTCACGATCGAAAGTGACCCCGTCGCCCCGTCTCGTGGACTTACGACAAGGGCCTAGAATGCCCGGCCGTGCCACGTAACCATCTTGCGGGTGTTCTCCGGGCCCGCCCGACTTTCACCAAGGTCTCAAGTAAAGTCATGGTAACCGTGTGTCCAAACATCAAGGGGAAAACCCGAGGAATCACCCCCGGTGGGTTCCACTCAGTGTAATCATCAAGGTGAAGAGGGACCACCCTCGAGGTTCACACTTGAGGTGTTGAACGACAAATCCGTATCGAGAATGGTGAAAGAGGAAATCACCCTCGATGACCACGACCGAATAGCTACACCACAGAATTATCATCAGGAGTGCGTTATGAGGGATCACCCTCGGCACTCGATAGTAGCTCTGCAGAGTCAAGCAACAAAAGGGGCGTGATGTGATGTGAGGTGTCGGGCTCTGGTCGTCGATCACATCGATCGAGGCGTCGATGATGAAGCAAGGGCAACAAGGACAACTGGGGGTCACTGATGGATCACTAGCCAACCTATACTAAGTAGTTTAGGAGAACTAGGTAGGTAACAATAAGCAGGTACAAAAGCAGGTTATGATTCAAAATAGGAGCAAACAATAACAGTAGCAAAATCTAATGCAAGCATGAGAGTATAGAATGGGCGATATTGGGATGATCAAAGGGGTGCTTGCCTGGTTGCTCAGACAAGAAGGAGGGTCGTTGTCGACGTAGACGATCACAGCGGCAGCATCGGCCTCGGGGTCTACCAGAGAGAAGAGAGGGAAGAAACAGTAAATACACGCAAACATATGCACAACAAGACAATAAGCGGTGCTAGCGGTGATCTAACATAGCGTTAGGCGATACTGGCGAAGGGGGAAAACATCCGGGAAAGTTTTCCCGATTCCGGACGTCTGTCAAACAGATGAACCAGAGGGGAAAAGTTGCATGTTTGCTAAGCTAGGGATGTGTGGCGGGCAAACAAACTGCGTATTCGGATTCGTCTCGTCGTTCTGAGCAACTTTCATGTATAAAGCTTTTTCATCCGAGCTACGGATATTTTTCTATGAGTTGTCAAAGTTTTAAATGATTTTCTAATTATCTTAATTCGAAAATTAAGTGACTAAATACTTTTGTCACATGGGGCTGTGCTAGCCAGGGTGTATGATAGTGGGCCAGGGGGATGAGTCAGCAAGGTCAAAAGTCAACATTGACTGGGTTGACTAGTCAACTCTAGGCAGTGGGGCCTAGGTGTCATTCACACATATCTTGCATTTTCTTTTTAAGTGGATATTTAGAGGGGGGGTCCACCTGTCATTGGCACTATACCTAAACACTGATTAGACTAACTCGCAGGAGTACTAATTAGCTAACGGAGAGCCGGCCGGCCACCACACACACACAGAAAACACACACGCACACACAGTTCTGTTTTCTGCTAACAAAAGATAACATTTTATGATTTTCATAGGATATATTCCATGCATCAAATGGATTTGGTCCAGTGGGGTAAAATGGAGTTTGTCAAGTAGACTACCTACTCATATTATTTTTACCACTGTTAGCAGTTGTTTAACTGCTGATTAGAGGCTGCCAAGGGAGCTAGTCCATGTAATATTAGCAAAGCTAGCCATATAGCTACACTAATTAGCAGCAGTAGTAGATTCAGTAGAGCAGCGGCGGCATGCACACGAGTTGGGCGCGGGGCGCGGCGCTGCATGGCGTGAGCCTGGGCCGCTGAGCGACGCGGGGCGAGGGGCCGATGCAGGACGCGGTTGCAGGGCGGCTGGACGCAGGGCCGGGCGCGGCCGGCGCGCGTGCGCAGGAGGCAGCAGCAGTAGGTAGTAGCAGGTAGCAGTGGCAGCGCAAGACCAGGGGTGCGGCGGCTGACAGGAGCGTCCGGGAGCGCGACAACGCCGGGGTGGACGCGTGCGTCGAGGCACAGTAGGGCGCAAGGCAGGGCGTGACCAGAAGCGGCTGCAGGCGCGCTGCGAGGAGCAGGGGCACGGGGATGGGCAGGCGAGCCTGCGCTCGGACGCAAAGCGTCGGCCATGGCGGCCAGGCTCACGAGGACGACGATACGGCGACGAATCAAGCAAGGAAAAGAGGGGGCTGGGGAAAGGAGCTCACAACGGGGCGGATGGAGTTCTCGGGGAGGCCGTGGAGGACGAGACGACGCAGATCGACGGCGAGGACGCGGCGGCCGTAGTTGAGGAAGAAGATGCAGACGACGTGGCGGCAACCTCCCAGCTCCGATCCGGAGTTGTAGTCGATGAAGGCAGCTCCCGCGGGGCTTCTAGACATGGAGAGGTGGCTAGGGGCGCACGGTGGCCATGGTGGTCCTCGACGACGGCGACGACGCGCTGGGGGTGAGCGGATCTGAAGGGGGAAGGAGGTGGATCTGGAGCAGGAGAGGCGAGCGAGTGCGCGTGGGGAAGCTGTTGACACGAACACGTCGATGTGTACCTGCAGCACCGAGGGAGATGCTCCGCAACTCACACCGTGGGAGGCCCACTTCCAGCGCGATACGCAAGACAGCAAGCCGGCGCTTTTGGGACCCGAAACCCCACACGCCCGGGAGGGACCTCGTCTGGGCGCGCGGCGGCTATGGGCTGCCCTAGGTCGACCTGATCGCCCCTAGGGCCTCGAGGTTCGCCGCCCTGCAATGAAGAAGAACGAACGAAGAACGAGGAAGAAGAAGAACTAGGGTTAAGGAGAAAAGATAAAAGATAAAAAGTGGTAGATTGATTGATCGATTGTGTGTTGTTCAATCGGCCATCACCCCTCAGGTATATAAGAGGCGGCTGGACTTCCCGTGCAAGGAAAAGGCTTAGATTCACGTCCAAAACCCTAGTCAAATTCGGATTGGTTTTGTCCGAACTTTCCAAAACTGTTCGGTTTAAACTGGCTACACCTTGCGGCTAACTTTTGAGGCGGTAAACGACCTCGGATGGAAACGAGCCCAAAAGCAATCTTGATCGTTTCGACGAGACGAACAACTTTTATGTTGAACGTTTTTTTTATTAGAGTTTATATTGAGGGTCAAATAGCTCGTGCAACACAGGCTATTATTCGCGCTACCCATCAGACAGGGTGTCTGGTGGGGCGCGCCACTTTTGGCTCGTGATAGTGCTGTATTCGGATGGCTCTAACTTTTGCATACGAACTCGGATTGGAACGATTCTTATATGAAAATCAATCGTTTCGACGAGACGAAGACAATCCATGTAGATCATTTTTCCATACGAGGCAGTCTTGAGGGCGTAATGTGCCGAATAGTGTTCTGGATACAAAATCTCAGTATTTTGAACACAACTTTGGCCTTCGAGATGAGATCAGATGGCGATGGCCCAAACTTCAAAGATGTTCGTATCGACAATACGAAACTTTTTCATGTAGAACACTTATCCATTTGAGGCAATCTTAAATACGTTATTGACCGTGCCAAAATCTGGTGTCAACATATGCCCCCCTGTTTTTCGGCAAAGTTTGTGTGCCGAAAAATAACTTCCGCATAGCTTGTTCTAAGGACGATATCAACACTCCATCGGCCATTTTGCATGTTCTTAGGACGACAAGTATATATCGGCCATTGCTTGTTTGAACCTCTTGATGCAAACTTGGGTGAAAACTTCTCAGCTTCTATAACAAACCGGTGATAAGGTTCCATAGATCAAAACCATCCTCCGAACCATATTGTTCACCCTTTCGCTAGGATTTTGCAGATAATCAAGAATGAACTTCCTCCAATTCTTACTTGCCTGCATAAAAGTTTCATTAGTGGCCGAAGCGGTGGGCTTCGATTCAGCCTTACCTATGTTGACAAGGCCTAGCGTCGGCTATTGATAGAAATACAATACACCATGGTTAATATAGTAGCCGGACGCTTGCTGTGCCAACTCTTTCGAATTGTCATGCCTAGATATATGAACAATTTTAAAGCAACCCGAGGTAAATTTTGCATCTAGACATACCTCAACATAAACTACAAGTGATTCGTCAAAACATTGATAAACCCTAGATATTTGTTGCACTACTCATAACGAATCACCGAAAGCCTCAGTATGTATAGCACCTATAGCAAGGCAAAGCTCCGATCCGAATGACAATGCATATTCGGCTTTGATCATTGTGCAAAAATATTTTAAGCGGCATGAGGTCTGTTTTGATCTCCAATTGAACTAAGGACGATGTTAAGATACTACACCGGCCATGCTTTGACATATTCTTAGGGCGATAGATAAATATCGGCCGTTAACATGAGGTCCATGTAAAATTCACCCACCAAAGTATGTATAGCCGAAATAAACAAATAAAATAGGAATAAAATATTTCGGCCCCTTTGTATTAGCAACAATGTAACTAACCAAATGTATGGTAATTTGGTAATACCCTCTCATGATATAGAAAATTATGTTGCATCCATGGATCAAAATAAATCCATGGAGGGTAATTGATCATACCTAGGGATGAATTTCATGGCAAAGGCATCAACGGCATGGTTGAAAAAATGGATGATGTGCAAACCGAAGATTTTGATGTTGTGATGCGCACCTTCGGCTTAATTGTTTGTTGCTTTCATTATTTTCCTTCTTCACTTTTATTTTACTTGTTGCAACAGAAGTATGGACATCATTTTTGTCTTGATTGATCTTCTTGGGAACCCATGCCTTGTTCTTCTTTTTCAGCTCTTGTGCACTAAGATTTTGTAATTTCTTCTTTTGCCAATATGATAAACCGAGTGGGCATCTCGGCTGTGATTTTATTTCAACCAATGGCAACTCTTTTTGGGCCTTGTGCACCCTCAACTTATTTCCTTCAGATTTGGCACTCTGATTTTTATCAATTGGTTGCTTCACTTCTTTGCCTTTTGTAGCCAATGTCAACACTTTAATTGGCTCTTTGTTATTTGAGATCAAATCTGAAGCAGCACACTTACGACCATCTCTTTTCACGCGGTATACTTGCTTTACCACCTCTTTCTTCTTTCTTGAGCTCTGGACCGATTCCTTATGATTGAAACGGTCTTTGACGCGTGATTGTTTAAATGTTGATCTCCTTGGAGCTGCACAGTATTGGTGAGATGGTCTAGAATAAGATGGAGAATGTGCCCTTGTATCATACCTGTCCCATGATGAATATGTATCTATATGAGCATAGGGAGGCATCCACGGCATTGGCATTGGCGGCCCAAAATAAGGATATGAATATGTTGCATTAAAATTATCACTTTGCCAGTACCAATCCTCATATTTGCGCCTTGGGGGTGATCTTGGTTTCTTTGCATGATTTGGCCAATAAGCATTCTTCTCTTCACTCTTCTTTTGATATTTATCCAATAGTTCAGCGAAGGTGATTTTTGATCTCTTACACTTGCGCTTATTTCGGCCTTTGTTTCCTTTGGTTGTGCTTGCACCAATCATTGGATTTGCTTGTTGCCCCCCAGTCCTTGGCGTCTCCATTGTAGCTTCGATGGAATTCTCGCCCTCAAAATTATGTTCATTATGCTCTTCAACAACTTCTTTACTTGAAAGCTTGACCCCATCACCTGCAGTTTTTACCTCCTCTTTAAATGGATCGGCTTGAAGCAGCCGATGCAAAAACTTTCTGCCATCGGGACCAATCGGAATAGACTGGTCATCTCTTGGTGTTTCAACAAACTTCAATCGTCCTTTTTCAATGGCCGATTTAACTATTTGACGAAACATGTTGCAATCCTCAAAATTATGCTTGGACGAATCATGCAACTTACAATACATTCGTCCTTGGATTGATGGCTTAACATGGTGATCAAGAATTGTAATGTAATTATTTTTTAGCAACAAATCAAATATTTTATCAAACATGCTTGAACTGAAAGTACACTTCTTGTTTCCTAGCCGATCTTGCTGTTTAAACAGCTTTGGAGATAAGCAAACGAATGGTTCAGATTTGGAATCTCCCCATTCGGCTATGCATTGTGTTTTCCACTCTATCTCCGATGTCTTTGGATATGATATTATATTAGCATCGGTTTTCTCAATAGAATTTAACCTTGGCTTTAAATTTCTGAAACGAAGATATTTAGAACATACATGTCTCAGTTGAGACCAAGTGTAAGCCAAGTAAGAAATAAGCAAAGCTACCCAACTAGATATGAACTTTAGAGAAAGCAACGGGAAAATCTTTGGTTGTAACAATAAGTCATTATCGGTCTTTATAAATGGTGCAATGGGTTGACCGATATGTTCCATAACAATTTTACTGCTAACAAGTAAATTACCCTTCCTCATTGGTCTTTCAAAATTACTTATGAGAATATTTCTTATAGATGCATCAATAATGAAGTTGCGACCAAATCTGAAAATAGGTAAATTACTCGCTATGCATACCTCTTCAAATATGTTGGAAGAGCATGATAGTGGTGCCATTTGAAGAACATCTTGCTCCGTCTTTGGATGGCTCCCCAACACCTTGTCATCATCTTTTTCTTGAATCCGTGCATCATTGCTTTGAATATTTTTGTCGGCCGAACTTTGTTCGGCTACTTGTTCTTGTCCTTGAAGCTTGTCAATTTCTACGGCACGGAACTCATAGGGCAGGAAGTAGGTTCCATTAACTTCAGAAAAATCAAGCACCGTTGTTTTCCTATGCTTGCCATGCCCTTTCTCAATAATGCTTGCCTCGTTGGATTTGATGGATTCGGAATATATACTACTTGATTCGGCTTTTTCAACCGAAGCACTTTCATGTTCCGAATCATCCTTCTTTTCATTGATAGTACCACTTGGCAATGCTTCTTTTATCTGAGCCAATTCTTTTTCTATTTGTTTCTGACGGCGATCGGCAAAATTAGCTTTAAGCTTTTTCTCAATTTCAGCCCACTCCGGATATGATTGCCCCCCAATGCTTTTAGATTCTTTCAGCAATGACACACGGGTGTTGCCGAAATTTTGCAATTGTGTAGGGGGTGTATAATATGATGTAGTACTAGGTGAAGGCATATGCAGTGTTGTAAGACCATACTTTCGCTCGCCAATTTTATCAATTGGCAAAGATTCATCTTCTTGCAAAACTCTAGCTTTTATTGCGGCATAATCAGGAAATAGCCCCTTTTCATGTTGTTCAAGGCAAAGAGCACTAATTCTCTTATTTTGGGCTAAACTCTTCAATGCAGCCACCACTACCTCATCTTCTACAATGTTGGGCACAACCGCTCCTGTAAAATTTACATTCATTCGGCTATAACCAGGAAGGTGTGAAGCCGAATTATGAGCATCTACAGTTGTGTATGGTGCCGAAGAATTACTAACATGAGGTGTAGCATATGACGGTTGAGAGTAACTGGCCAAATAGTCATTAGTAGCATGGCCAATTCTCTCATTCATCGACATGGTTGGATTACTATATTGCACATTAGCTGCCGATGAATAAAAGGGTGAAACACTTCCTTGTACGGCATTGGAAATTCTAACTTGGGGTGTTTCAAATTGATTAATCGAACTCATCATGTTGCTCATCGGCATATGAATTTGTGGGGTTGCCGATGCATGGGAGTTGGGATACATATGTTGCATGTTGCTAAATTTATAAGAATTTGAAACATGAAGATTGTTTTGCATCGGCCCTTGCACATAATTAGATGCATGATTGATAAAACTAGGGCTAGCCGATACATTATGCTCAAGAGGTAATCCAGCAACAACATATGGATTATTTGCATCTACAAAGGGGAATTGGGTATTCATATTACCTTCGTAGATTGCAGCAACTTGATGACGATCTCTTCGTAGCAAGAACAGGCTGGAGACCGTTCGAAGCTTCGTCCCCAGTGGAGTCGCCAAAAAGTGTGTTGACGCTGGAATACGTCACACGAACACGTCGATGTGTACCCGCAGCACCAAGGGAGATGCTCCGCAACTCACACCGCGGGAGGCCGACTTCCAGCGCGATACGCAAGACAGCAAGCCGGCGCTTTTGGGACCCAAAACCCCACACGCCCGGGAGGGACCCCGTCTGGGCGCGCGGCGGCTATGGGCTTCCCTAGGTCGACCTGATCGCCCCTAGGGCCTCGAGGTTCGCCGCCATGCAATGAAGAAGAACGAACGAAGAACGAGGAAGAAGAAGAACTAGGGTTAAGGAGAAAAGATAAAAGATAAAAAGTGATAGATTGATTGATCGATTGTGTGTTGTTCAATCGGCCATCATCCCTCAGGTATATAAGAGGTGGCTGGACTTCCCATGCAAGGAAAAGGCTTGGATTCACGTCCAAAACCCTAGTCAAATTCGGATTGGTTTTGTCCGAACTTTCCAAAACTGTTCGGTTTAAACTGGCTGCACCTTGCGGCTAACTTTTGAGGCGGTAAACGACCTCGGATGGAAACGAGCCCAAAAGCAATCTTGACTGTTTCGACGAGGCGAACAACTTTTATGTTGAACGTTTTTTTATTAGAGTTCATCTTGAGGGTCAAATCGCTCGTGCAATACAGGCTGTTATTCGCGCTACCCATCAGACAGGGTGTCTGGTGGGGCGCGCCACTTTTGGCTCGTGATAGTGTTGTATTCGGATGGCTCTAACTTTTGCATACGAACTCGGATTGGAATGATTCTTATATAAAAATCGATCATTTCGACGAGACGAAGACAATCCATGTAGATCATTTTTCAATACGAGGCAGTCTTGGGGGCGTAATGTGCCGAATAGTGTTCTGGATACAAAATCTCAGTATTTTGAACACAACTTCGGCCTTCGAGATGAGATCAGATGGCGATGGCCCAAACTTCAAAGATGTTCGTACCGACAATACGAAACTTTTTCATGTAGAACACTTCTCCATTTGAGGCCATCTTAAATACGTTATTGACCGTGCCAAAATCTGGTGTCAACAGAAGCGAGGAGGATATTTTGGGCGAGCGGGGAGGGTCCAGTGCGGCTCTTATCCCCTCGCCGGGGCGTCGCCGGCGAGGTGGCTTGGTGGCGACGGGCGTGCGCGGTCCTTCCCGGTCGGAGGAACAGGAGGGCGACCGGGGGAGGTGGGCTGCTACGTTGGCTTGGGCGGGAGTGGGCCGAGGCCCGGGGGAGTCAGGGGGGCTTTCTCTTTTATTTATTTATTTTACATTTTCTATTTTCTATTCAGTTTTAATCTATTTTTACTTTTATAAAATACAAACCTAGACTCTAAATTAGTACTATTAAGTATACCACTGCCACATTTGGTTTGAGGTTCAAATAAAATAGTTTAGTATTTGTATAACTTAAAAAGCATTTAATAATTATTTTTAGCCATTGTTATATTCGCAAAAGAACATTAAAATACTTTTCAAAAGTGTCGGGTCACCACCATAATTAGTTATGAAATATTTCCCACACTTTGAACATTTTATTTTGCATTATTAACAAATTTGAGTTTTGGACATTAATTTGAATTTGAATTGAATTATGATTTGGATCAAGCAAGGATTAGCAACAGTAATGTGATGACATGGCACCATTAACGGGGATTATTGTAGCTTAATTATCCGGGCGTCACAAGATTCAAGGCCATAAAAAGGATCAGATTCAACCAAAGTAATTATTTCAGATCAACGGAGATTTCATAATCCTTATCAGTAACACAGATAGGTGAAGTAGCAAAAGCAGGATCAGGTTTCGTTCTAGCATTAAGAGATTGCTGCTTCCATTTAGCTAATAACTTATTAAGATCATATCTATCTTTGCAAGCAATGATAGCTCTAGCAGCCTCCTCATTCATAACATAACCCTCAGGAACAATAGGTAATTCATAATCAATGGAGAACTTTCATCATCACTATCATCAATAATAGCATCTTCAATAATTTCATTCTCTCTAACCCAAGCAAGTTATTCATCAAGAAATTCACCTAATAGCAAAGTAGTATCACGCACAGAAGTAGTTTCATCATAAGTATCATGCATAGCAGAAGTGGCATCATCAATAACATGCGACATATCAGAATTAATAGCAGTAGCAGGTTTAGGTATCGCAAGCTTACTCAAAACAGAAGGAGAATCTAGTGCAGAGCTAGATGGCAGTTCCTTACCTCCCCTTGTAGTTGAGGGCAAAATCTTGGTTCTTTCATCTTTCAAGTTCCTCATAGTGATCAACAGATATAAATCCCAAGTGACTCAAAGAATAGAGCTATGCTCCCCGTCAACGGCGCCAGAAATTAGTCTTGATAAAACACAAGTGTAGGAGATCGCAACAGCTTTCGAGGGTAGAGTATTCAACCCAAATTTATTGATTCGACACAAGAGGAGCCAAAGAATATTCTTAAGTATTAGCAGTTGAGTTGTCAATTGAACCACACCTGGATAACTTAGTATCTGCAGCAAGGTACTTAGTAGCAAAGTAGTATATAATGGTAATAGTGGCAAAAGTAAAGATGGCAGTTTTGTAGTAGTTGTAACAGTAGCAACGGAAAAGTAATTAAGCGAAGCACAATATGTAAAAAGCTCGTAGGCATTCGATCAGTGATGGATAATTATGTCGGATGCGATTCCTCATGTAATAGATATAACATAGGGTGACACAGAACTAGCTCCAGTTCATCAATGTAATGTAGGCATGTATTCCGAATATAGTCATACGTGCTTAAGGAAAAGAACTTGCATGACATCTTTTATCCTACCCTCCCGTGGCAGCGGAGTCCTAGTGGAAACTAAGGGATATTAAGGCCTCCTTTTAATAGAGAACCGGAACAAAGCATTAGCACATAGTGAATACATGAACTCCTCAAACTACGGTCATCACCGAGAAGTATCCCGATTATTGTCACTTCGGAATTGTCGGATCATAACACATAATAGGTGACTATAGACTTGCAAGATAGGATCAAGAACTCACATATATTCATGAAAACGTAATAGGTTCAGATCTGAAATCATGGCACTCGGGCCCTAGTGACAATCATTAAGCATAGCAAAGTCATAGCAACATCAATCTCAGAACATAGTGGACACTAGGGATCAAACCCTAACAAAACTAACTTGATTATATGGTAAATCTCATCCATCCCATCACCGTCCAGCAAGCCTACGATAGAATTGCTCACACACGGCGGTGAGCATCATGAAATTGGTGATGGAGGATGGTTGATGGTGACGACGGCGACGAATCCCCCTCTCCGGAGCCCCGAACGGACTCCAGATCAGACCTCCCAAGAGAGATTAGGGCTTGGCGGCGGCTCCATATCGTAAAACGCGATGAAACTTTCTCTCTGATTTTTTTCTCTGTGAAACGGAATATATGGAGTTGGAGTTGAGGTCGGTGGAGCATCAGGGGGCCCACGAGACAGGGGGGCGCGCCCCCACCCTCGTGGACAGGGTGTGGGCCCCCTAGCCTTGATTCTTTCGTCAGTATTTTTTATATTTTCCAAAACGTATCTCCGTGGATTTTCAGGTCATTCCGAGAACTTTTGTTTTCTACACAATAAACAACATCATGGCAGTTCTGCTGAAAACAGCGTCAGTCCGGGTTAGTTTCATTCAAATCATGCAAATTAGAGTCCAAAGCAAGGGCAAAAGTGTTTGGAAAAGTAGATACGTTGGAGACGTATCAAGCCTCAACACTCATCGGACCGCATACATCAGTATGTATTATTTTCAATAAGTTAGTTGCTCGCTCCATTGTTCCGGAGAACAGAGTCTTAGTCATCTTGCCCATGAGGCATGGTTCGCAAGCATCAAGTGATTCATAAGCAAGTGATTCCAAAAGCACATCAGCATGGAGTTTCTTCATGCGCTTTACACCAATATGACCTAAACGGCAGTGCCATAAATAAGTTGCACTATCATTATTAACTTTGCATCTTTTGGCTTCAATATTATGAATATGTGTATCACTACGATCGAGATTCAATAAACCATTCATATTGAGTGTATGACCATAGAAGGTTTTATTCATGTAAATAGAACAACAATTATTCTTTGACTTAAATGAATAACCGTATTGCAATAAACATGATCCAATCATATTCATGCTCAACGCGAACACCAAATAACATTTATTTAGGTTCAACACTAATCCCGAAGGTAGAGGGAGTGTGCGATGGTGATCATATCAACCTTGGAATCACTTCCAACACACATCATCACTTCGCCCATAACTAGTCTCTGTTCATTCTGCAACTCATGTTTTGAGTTACTAATCTTAGCAACTGAACCGGTATCAAATACCCAGGGGTTACTATGAACACTAGTAAAGTACACATCAATAACATGTATATCATATATACCTTTGTTCACTTTGCCATCCTTCTTATCCGCCAAATATTTGGGGTAGTTCCGCTTCTAGTGACCATTTCCTTCACAGTAGAAGCACTCAGTTTCAGGCTTGGGTCAACTTTGGGCTTCTTCACGGGAGTGGCAACTTGCTTGCCATTCTTCTTGAAGTTCCCTTTCTTTCCCTTTGCCTTTTTTCTTGAAACTAGTGGTCTTGTTAACCATCAACACTTGATGCTCTTTCTTGATTTCTACCTTCGCCGATTACAACATCACAAAGAGCTCGGGAATCGTTTTCGTCATCCCTTGCATATTATAGTTCATCACGAAGTTCCAGTAACTTCGTGATAGTGACTAGAGAACTCTGTCAATCAATATCTTATCTGGAAGATCAACTCCCACTTGATTCAAGCGATCGTAGTACTTGGACATTCTGAGCACATGCTCACTAGTTGAGCTATTCTCCTCCATCTTGTAGGCAAAGTATTTGTCAGAGGTCTCATACCTCTCGACACGGGCATGAGACTGAAATACCAATTTCATCTCTTGGAACATCTCATATGCTCCGTGGTGTTCAAAATGTTTTTGAAGTACCGATTTTAAGTCGTAAAGCATGGTGCACTAAACTATCAAGTAGTCATCATATCGAGCTTTTGTCAACGTTCATAACGTCTGCATCTGCTCCTGCAATAGGTCTGTCACCTAGCAGTGCATCAAGGACATAATTCTTCTGTGCAGCAATGAGGATAATCCTCAGATCACGGACCAAGTCCGCATCATTGCTACTATCATCTTTCAACTTATTTTTCTCTAGGAACATATCAAAAATAAATGGGGAGCTACATCGCGAGCTATTGATCTACAACATAGTTATGTGAATACTGTCAGGACTAAGTTCATGATAAATTAAAGTTCAATTAATCATATTACTTAAGAACTCCCACTTAGATAGACATCCCTCTAGTCATCTAAATGATCACGTGATCCATATCAACTAAACCATGTTCGATCATCACGTGAGATGGAGTAGTTTACAATGGTGAACGTCACTATGTTGATCATATCTACTATATGATTCACATTCGATCTTTCGATCTCAGTGTTCGTGGCCATATCTGCATATGTTAGGCTCGTAAAGTTTAACCCCAGTATTTTGCGTGTGCAAAACTGGCTTGCACCCGTTGTATGTGAACATAGAGCTTATCACACCCAATCATCATGTGGTGTCTCAGCACGAAGAACTGTCGCAATGGTGCATACTCAGGGAGAACACTTATACCTTGAAATTTAGTGAGAGATCGTCTTATAATGCTACCGCCGTACTAAGAAAAATAAGATGTATAAAAGATAAACATCACATGCAATCAAAATATGTGACATGATATGGCCATCATCATCTTGTGCCTTTGATCTCCATCTCCAAAGTACCGTCATGATCTCCATCGTCACCGGCATGACACCATGCTCTCCAACATCTTGATCTCTATCAACGTGTCGTCACATGGTCGTCTCGCCAACTATTGATTTTGCAACTATTGCTATCACATAGCGATAAAGTAAAGCAATTACATGGCGGTTGCATCTTACGCAATAAAGAGACAACAATAAGGCACCTGCCAGTTCATACAACAATTTATATATCATCACGTCTTGACCATATCACATCACAACATGCCTTGAAAAACCAAGTTAGACGTCCTCTACTTTGTTGTTGCAAGTTTTACATGGCTGCTACGGGCTTAGAAAGAACCGTTCTTACCTACGCATCAAAACCACAACGATTTTTCGTCAAGTGTGCTGTTTTAACTTTCAACAAGGACCGGGCGTAGTCACACTCGATTCAACTAAAGTTGGAGAAACAGACACCCACTAGCCACCTGTGTGCAAAGCACGGCGGTAGAACCAGTCTCACGGATGTGGTCATGTAATGTCGTTCTGGTCCGCTTCATCCAACAGTACCGCCGACGCTGAATCAAAGTATGACATGCTGGTAAGCAGTATGACTATTATTGCCCACAACTCTTTGTGTTCTACTCGTGCATATAACATCTACGCATAGACCTGGCTCGGATGCCACTGTTGGGGAACGTAGTAATTTCAAAAAAAATCCTACGATCATGCAAGATCTATCTAGGTGATGCATCACAACGAGCAAGGAGAGTGTGTCCACGTACCCTCGTAGACCGAAAGCAGAAGCGTTTTATCAACGCGGTTGATGTAGTCGTACGTATTCACGATCCGACCGATCCTAGCACCGAATGTATGGCACCTCCGTGTTCAGCACACGTTCAGCTCGATGACGTCCCTCGTACTATTGATCCAGTTGAGGCTGAGGGAGAGTTCCGTTAGGACGACGGCATGGCGACGGTGATGATGAAGTTACCGGCGCAGGGCTTCGCCTAAGCAATACGACGATATGATCGAGATGTGTAACTGTGGAGGGGGGCACCGCACACGGCTAAGACAAATCTTGAGTGCCTTTGGGGTGCTCCCCTCCCCCGTATATAAAGGAGGGAGGGAGTAGGCGGCCGGCCTAGGGAGCGCGCCAAGCATAGGGAGTCCTACTAGGACTCCCAAGTCCTAGTAGGATTCTCTTTCCTATTTGGAGTAGGAGAGAAGGAAAGAGAGGGAGAGGGAGAAGGAAAGGGGGGCCGCACCCCTTGTCCAATTCGGTTTGGGCAAGGGGGAGGCGCGTGCCACCTCTTGGCCCTTCTCCCCTCTCTCCACTAAAGCCCAATAAGGCCCATTACTTCTCCCGGTGAATTCCCGTAACTCCCCGGTGCTCCGAAAATACCCGAATCACTCTGAACCTTTCCGATGTACGAATATAGCCTTCCAATATATGAATCTTTATGTCTCGACCATTTCAAGACTCCTCGTCATGTCCATCATCTCATCCGAAACTCAGAACAAACTTCGGTAATCAAATCACATAACTCATAATACAAATCATCATCGAACGTTAAGCGTCCAGACCCTACGGGTTTGAGAACTATGTAGACATGACCGAGACACATCTCCGGTAAATAACCAATAGCGGAACTTGGGGCTCATATTGGCTCCTACATATTCTATGAAGATATTTATCGGTCAAACCTCATAACAACATATGTTGTTCCCTTTGTCATCGGTATGTTACTTGCCCGAGATTCGATCATTGGTATCATCATACCGAGTTCAATCTCGTTACCGGCAAGTCTCTTTACTCGTTCCGTAATGCATCATCCCGCAACTAACTCATTAGTCACATTGCTTGCAAGGCTTATAGTTATGTGCATTACCGAGAGGGCCCAGAGATACCTCTCCGATACACTGAGTGACAAATCCGAATCTCGATCTATGCCAACCCAACAAACATCTTCAGAGACACCTGTAGAGCATCTTTATAATCACCCAGTTACGTTGTGACGTTTGATAGAACACAAGGTGTTCCTCTGGTATTCGGGAGTTGCATAATCTCATATTCTGAGGAACATGTATAAGTCATGAAGAAAGCAATAGCAATGAAACTGTAACGATCATAATGCTAAGCTAACGAATGGGTCTTGTCCATCACATCATTCTCCCAATGATGTGATCCCGTTCATCAAATGACAACACATGTCTATGGTTAGGAAACATAACCATCTTTGATAAACGAGCTAGTCAAGTAGAGGCATACTAGGGACACTTTGTTTTGTCTATGTATTCACACATGTACTAAGTTTCCGGTTAATAGAATTCTAGCATGAGTAATAAACTTTTATCATGAAATAAGGAAATAAATAATAACTTTATTATTGCATCTAGGGCATATTTCCTTCATGGATTTCGTGCTTGGTTTTCCTAGGACACAAAAAGGCAAGGATTCCGTATTTTTTATTGTGGACCGATTCTCAAAAATGGCACATTTCATCCCATGCAATAAGATAGACAATGCTTCACATGTTGCAAATCTTTTTTGTAGGGAAATCTTTAGGCTACATGGAGTGCCAAGGACCATTGTGTCGGACCTCAACGTCAAGTTCTTAAGCTACTTTTGGAAGACCCTATGCGCTAAGCTCAGCATCAAGCTTCTATTCTCGACGGCCTATCATCCCCAAGCTGATGGTCAAACGGAAGTCGCCAGCCAGACGCTATCTACACTACTACACGTGTTGATCAAGAAGAACATCAAGGAGTGGGAGGAGTGCCTACCGATTGCCGAGTATGCCTACAACTAAGCAAGACACTCTACTACCAGCAAGTCCCCCTTCGAGGTTGTCTATGGCTTCAACTCGTTGTCCCCATTGGACATCCTACCTCTCCCACTACAAGAACGTGTGAACATGGACCCGAGTGCAAGGGAAAGTTTTCTCAAGAAGATGCTTGATGTTACATTGTACACGATCTAGCGCCAAGTGCAATGCCTCGCCACCAAGCTCAACATCAACAAGACACCAATGGTTTTCGTATGCCTCGCCTCGCCACCAAGCTCAACATCACCGGGAGATCTCGTATGGCTTCATCTTTGCAAGGACTGCTTCCCCAATGAGCGCAAGTCCAAGCTACTACCACGAGACGATGGACCATTGAAGGTGCTAGCACGCCAAAATGACAACGCCTACAAGACCGACATCCCACGCGACAAGTACAATGTAAGCAACATCTTCAACGTCAAGGACTTGGCCAAAAACCATGGTGATGAAGATCACGATCCGCGGACGGATATCTCCCAAGGGGGGGGGGGTGATGATGCAGAGCAACCTTCCATCATCCCCATGGACTCTACACCAACACATTAAGCACCACATGGACCTATGACAAGAGCTCGAGCAGCGACATTGAAACTGAGGTGAACTCACTCCTTCACGAGATCAATATGGCATGAGCGGGACTTGGTTGCTAACTCACCAAAATGCTCTATGTATCATTAGGTACAAAGAAGAACACTTCCAAGCAGCTAAGGAGCACAACCAAAGAGGAGAAGCACCCCAAGTCCCCAAGGAGGAAGAAGAAGCCCAGAAGGAGCACTTCATCACCTCCCAGGCGACCCCGTGCACACGGGCCACCTAGGAGGCTACTGGACATGAGACGCACACCCCGGGATGTTGTAGCACCCCGTGCGCATGGGCGTCTACCGTGCACATGGGACCCTCGTGCGCACGGACCCTACAGGATGGACAGTTGTGATCTGCTGTTTGGGCCTCCACTTCGTCCCCTTCGCACCCATGACTATATATTCCGTACCTAGGGTCATGTTTAGGGTTAGCAAAATATATGTGAGATATTTAGAGAGCTTTGCTCCTTCTACCCCTCCTCTTGGAGATCAAGACCTCTTTGGAGAGGTTCCCAAGTGGATTTCAATGCCTCCTTCAAGGAGAAGACTATCATCAAGACCTCACCTCCTTAGGAGTGGGAAGAACTCTACCTAGTGCTTGTTTCATTTGATTGTGCTTGTATTCTTGTTGACCTATGTGTTTGCTATTCTAGTGGATGTGTGAGTGGATTTTGTTGGAGTGATTTCCTCTTTGTGTTTTTTGTGTTCATCCCTTTTTCCCCTCCAAGTGTGAAAAGATCCCTCTTAGGGTTTCACCCTACAACAGCAGTCCTCATGTTGCTGATTGTTTTTGTCGTGTACGGCACAATTTCAACTCGGCCATAAAAACAAACATAACAATCATCATGCAACTTGTTTCCATGTTGCACCTATGAAATACTTTCGGGAACTCAACCTCCTCCAACGGGATGCCTTGGTGACACCGAAGGTACTTAGTGAGAGATGGCTTGTCAATCAACATATGATTTTGGTCGGGAACAACACCTGTGACCACCCACTTGTTATTTTGTAGCTTCACTGTCATTTTTGCTGGACAATTGGCCTATACGATGAATTATCTTCTCCTCTTCTTCACAAGTCCGCCTGGAGATTTATAAGAGCTACACCCTGCTTGCTTACTGCCAACACCTTGCTCATTACCACATTCCGAGGAATTTGAACTCAGTTTTTCAAGAACAGGGTTGTAGGCATCTTCATTTATTTTAAGCTTTCCTAACTTGTTGCAGCAAAAGGTATGCTTCTCAAGCACATTAGTGTATGCCGACCTCCTACACGTGTTGGCTTTCAAAGAGAATCCAAGGCGAAGAGCGTAGGCTTTGTAGTGTGTCTTAGCACCTGCAAGAGTGTCAAATTCCATGCTGATATAAGGCTCCTGTGGGCTAGATCGCACCTCAGTTTCATCAAAACCCACATGGCCTTGGCAACCATTGCTAGGCAGAGTTAAAGCCAGGTTGAACACGGCAGGGGCGGGCGTGGTAGTTTCAGTTGTTGTAGCTTCAGACGCGCCAGTAGCTGCCGCAACACGAATTATCACACCTATGACATCTTGGACAGAAGCAACTCCCAATTCCGGCGACTCGCCAACTGAAAGATCATGGATTTCTCCTAGAGGGAGGGTGAATAGGCGCTCTAAAATAATTACGTTTTAGGGTTGAACAAATGTGGAATAAAACTAGCGTTTAATTGGTCAATCACAAAACATAAAACAACTAGGCTCACCTACGTACACCAATAACTTATGCTAAGCAAGATAAACAATTAGGTGATAGCAATATATATATATATCATGAAACACTATGGATATCACAAAGTAAAGTGCATAAGTAAAGGGCTCGGGTAAGAGATAACCGAGGCACGCAGAGACGAAGATGTATCCCGAAGTTCACACCCTTGCGGATGCTAATCTCTGTTTGGAGCGGTGTGGAGGCACAATGCTTCCTAATAAGCCACTAGGGTCTCGTATCTCCTCACGCCCCCGCACAATGCAAGATGTCGTGATTCCACTAAGGGACCCTTGAGGGCGGTCACCGAACCTGTACAAATGGAGACCCTTGAGGGCAATCACTGAACCCGTACACTTTGGCAACCCTTGGGGGCGGTCACCGGAACCCGTACAAATCGCTCGAGGCAATCTCCACAACCTAATTGGAGACCCCGGCGCTTGCCCGGAGTTTTACACCACAATGATTGAGCTCCGAGACACCAACAACCGTCTAGGGCGTCCAAACACCCAAGAGGAACAAGCTCTAGGGTACCAAGCACTCAAGAGTAATAAGCTTCTCAACTTCTCACCACCACGTTTCACCATGGAGAACTCAAACCAATGCACCAAATGCAATGGCAAGGTCACACGGAGTGTCCCAGTCCTTATCTCCAAAATCCCACCACAACAACTAATGCCATGGTGGAAAATGAGAGAAAGAACGAAGAAGAGAACACAAAGAACTCCAAGATCTAGATCCAAGGGATTCCCCTCACATAAAGGATAAATTGATTGGTGGAAACGTAGATCTATATCTCCTCTCTCTTTTCCCTCAAGAACTAGCAAGAATCATTGGAGGGATTAAGAGAAAGCAAGCTCGAAGAAGGTCAACAATGGGGGAACAACACGAGCAAGAAGGATAAGATGCAATGGGGAAGGAGACCCCCTTTTATAGGCCTCCCCAAATCCAACCGTTATGCACTCTGCCCGTGTTTAAGCGATACTACCGCTTGGGGGAGCGATACTACCGCTTAAGTGGTAGTATAAGGGCCAGTGCACAAAAGTTCATAGAACAGAGGTCGTTAGTGCCACCCGGAGCGGCACTATCACCCTACATCCGCTCTACTACCGCTTAGGTAAAGAAGGCAACCAAAACAAGCACAGAAGAAAAATCCTAAGCGGTACTAGGAGTGGAAGTACCGCTTAAGTGGTACCACCGGGCTAGTACCGTCCTACTACCGCTAAGAAAAATTAGGCAACAGAAACTTTCACAACACGGATTTCTCAAGTGGTAGTGGCAACGGTAGTCCATAGCAGAAGTACCGCCTAAGCAGAGAGAAATTGCCCTAAGACTAAAACTGCCATAACTTCTCCATATGTGCTTCAAAAAGAGCAAACTCAACCTTGTTGGATAGAAGACGACAAGTACTATCCAAATAGTGAGAAGAGGCAGTAGAGAAATGTCAATGATATAAAGATGTGAAACCTCTATGAAAAAAGAACAGGCAAAAACTCCCAACATCGAAAACATCATAGAAGATGCACATGAACTCCATTTTGGATGAACTCGAGCTTGTCATGATGATGAACATAAGCTCTAAAACTCACAAAGACAAACACCAAACAAGAACCAAGAAATATGATACAAGGATGCAGTGGTTGGAGCTCTCTGCGAATGATATGGTCAAGCAAATAACTTTAGAGCCCCCCTTCATAGTACGACAAACGATTTTATCACCCGGTCTCCCAACTACAACCATGAGACGGGTAAAATAGAAAACCTATCAAGGGAAAACCTTTGTCTTGTACAAAGTCCACTTGAGCTAGATGATGACGATCTTGACTTCCTCAAGTTGGGACACCTTTTCTGGATTGTGTTGGCTTGATGAAGACTAGTTGATTGCTCCTCCATACTCCACTATGGGTGAGCCACTCTTCGGCACATCTTCACAAGTCCATTGTCACCACAATGGACGACAAGCTTCAAGAACGTGATCGCTTCGTGATGCTCCACTTGAACTTGCACACCACAACCTTGATGACGATCACCGCATGATGTCATCCTCCATGGGTTGTATGAGATTTTACTTTTGATGCACGCTAATGGAAGCAAACCTAACCCACAACGAACTCTCACATAGACCATGGGTTAGTACATAAAGTGTATGAACAATGCTTACCATACCGTGAGATCACTTGATCCCACACGGTACATCTTCTATGTTTTGTGTGTTGATCAACTTGAATCACTCTTTGACTTAGTCTTGATCAATCTTGTATCATGTCTTCTACATGACCAATCTTTGGATAATTCCTTGAATGGCACCTTGGTCATCTCATAAACTCCTTGAAACCAACACGCGGACTTCAAGAAAATCCTATGGACAAATCCATCAAATATAACTCAAGGCAACCATTAGTCCATAAAGATTTTCATCAATTACCAAAACCAAACATAGGGGCACCACATATTCTTTTACCAACACCCTCAGTAGAAGTAAAGACTCTTCCAGGTGGGGCTTATGTGCAGTACGAAGGGCCACCATCACAATCAGGGAGCTCATTGAGATCAATGCCAGCCATCTGCACATTTTTTACAAGACGTAAATAGGGGCAACAAATTAATACAATTAGTGACATTATGGGAATGAAACAATTTTAGCATTTCCACCCTTCCATCATGTAGGCAAAAACTCAATGAACAAGGGGCATGTTTTGGGTGGAAAAACACTAAAATCGAACCAAACTCGGTGAGCAGCCTTTACATAGTTGCAGGAAATTTTTCTGGTACTAGGTTCTAGGTTTTTTCCCTGGCTAATTGTGTGTTTTTGTAAGCATCTAGACTTTACTACAAGCTTTTCTTTGCAAGCAACTACAAATAGATTATTGCCCACTTTTTACTATACACCCATTACCTACACAGATTACCAACACACAATAACTCTGCTTCTTTTTCTTTTCTTCTTTTTTTTGCAGAAACAAGGTGCAAGACAATAGAGAAGGTGCAATTCAAGAGTCGACAACTTTTATCTAGCATCCAGTCCTACAAGGTAGGGGGATGCAAGAACAGAGGGACAAGATCCAAGTCACGGTCTGCAAACACTTCCATAAGGGGGGCAATTTTTGCAACTAGAAGATTAGGGGGGAGGTACAGAGAGGGAAATCAACTAGTTCTAAAACTAAAAGAAGTTCATGGCCAGAAAATTTTGGAACAACACCTTTTACCTTTTTGTTTTCACTTGGGAAACTTGCCCAACTATGCCAATTTTTTTTGCAATTCTCCAGATTTATTGCCTGATCAGCACGGAGAATTGCAGACACATTTGCGTTTTCAAAAAAATATTCCCCACGATTTTATGTCTTGATTTCTCGTCCTTTTTACTATGTTTTTCATTGTGCGAGGAGAGCTCCCCAACGCTAGGCCATGGCATCCGGCTACGGCTGGGGATGGCTGAATTCACTGTTTTGACCCTTTTGACGAAGTTTAGCACGATCTGACCCATGTTCGTAAAAAAATTCAGATCTGACCCTTTTGCTACCGCCATAGACGTTGGTGGTTGGAATATATGGGCTCCCGCCATGGTCAATGGCGGTAAACTTCTGGTCAACGCCCGTTGGCAGAGATGACGTGGCAAGTAGCTACCGCCACTGCCTATGGCGGTAGACGCACACGATATAAATAAGTTGTGTTGCAATCCATCATTGTACTTGTGTGCTGGACAGTTGGCTAGCTGGTGTGGGTTATCTTCGGTTAGACCTGGTTCGAACCCTAGGATGTGAATTGTTGACAATTTTTTTTAAAAAAATTGTTAAATTATTTTAGAAAATTCTTGAAAAGATATAAACGTCCATGATGGGATATTTACGTACGTGCATTTCTACTTAATTTTTTTTGCCCAGTAAAAATCAATAATTTTTCCAGTTTATGTTAGGATGTGAATTATTGACAAAAACTTTTAAAAAAAATTCTTAAATTATTTTAGAAAATTCTTGAAAAGATATAAACGTCCATGATGGGATATTTACGTACGTGCATTTCTACTTAAATTTTTTTTGCCCAGTAAAAATCAATAATTTTTCCAGCTTATGTTAGGATGTGAATTATTGACAAAAACTTTTAAAAAATTCTTAAATTATTTTAGAAAATTCTTTTAAAGATATAAACATCCATGATGGGATATTTACGTACGTGCATTTCTACTTGCCTGATGACGCACGGGGTGCAATGGTATGCATTTGTATGTATCGGTTTTGAGTATTTGAGTATAAAAAATAATTATTTGTCCAATTAATGTTATACATGGATTATTACGGACAATTTTTTTACTTATCTGTAATTTTTAAAATTCCCCCAAAAATATAAATATATATGATGGGATAATGGGGTAACATAGTTACACTTGCGGACCCGCACATGGGTATTCATGTTCGTATGTATATGTATCGGTTTGGACATTTGACTATAAAAGACAGTCTTATTTTGTTTATGCACTAGTCAAAGCCTAAGTGTAGTTATACCTTTTTCAAGACTAAATGCACATACACGGAACAGATGGTTCCAACTGTTACAGGAACATCACCTACAACCGGGTTTATATAGTAGAGGTGACGTCTGATACAGACAAATACGTATCCAAATACTCGTGCACCAACCGGCAAGTGTAAATACACACGCAAATGCCTGCATGGCTGACACATAAAAATATTTATCCATGTACCTACGCATTGGTTGGTTAGTGTAAATACATATCCGAATACACAAACCGTATTAATACATACAAATAGATACCTAACTGCTTGCACCGATCCATACATAGAAATACATACTCGAATACTCATGCATCGATCTGCAAAAGCACATACCCCAAATATCCAAACCGATTGGACATTAATTGGACAAGTACATACCCCGTGCAAGTGCAAATGCATACAAATAGATACCTGACTGCTTGCACTGATCCATATATAGAAATACATACTCTAATACTCGTGCATCGATCTGCAAAAGCACATACCCCAAATATCCAAACCGATTGGACATTAATTGGAAAAATACATACCCCGTGCAAGTGCAAATACATACCCCCAAATACCCGTATATGTTTTTTGTCAATAATCCATGTCTAACATTTGATTGGACACATTGTTATTTTTATTGGACAAAAGAATAAACAAAAAAACTACCGTGCACCGTCCGGCAAAGTGCAAATACACTTACCCAAATATCCCATCATATTCGTTTATACCTTTTCAAGAATTTTCTAAAATAGTTACAAATAATTTAAAAAATGTTTTACCGAAAAAGGCTTTCACCCCACTTTATAAATAAAGCAAACCGCCACAGAGCACACATACATGGACTAGTTCAAACACACGCACCCAAGTCTCACAATCAAGTACGAAGGTTATGCTGAGGGCACAGCTCAACAAGCCCAAAAAAGGATAAAAGAAAAGCGCCGAGGCGCGAAGGGCCAGACAGGCGCCTAGTCGGGATCCGGCGGAGGTGGCGGGGCGGCAGGGAGAGATGAACGGCCATCGAGCGGAGGTCGGCGATGAAGGCAGAGATGGCGTCGCGGTCATCTGGGCGGCTAAGCGGCCGCCAGAGCTGCAAGAAACCAGACAGTTTGAAGATAGCGTCAGTAGCCCGTCGAAGAGGAACACGCTGGATCACGAGCTTATTACGGATCGTCCAGAGGGTCCAAGCGATGACCCCAATTTCAAGGCACCTAATGTGGCGAGACGCCAGGGGGGAGGCCTGGAGCTCTGTATACATGGGAAGTTGGTGCGGCACCAATTTCCACCCACCACCTCGCGGAAACTGCTCCACACGAATTGCGCGGACACACAGGAAAAGAAGATGTGATTCGAGTCTTCGGGGGTGGCGCAAAGCGAGCAAAGACCGGAGCCCGGACCATTGCGTTTGCGAACCTCAACGCCAGACGGGATCCGATCGCGAATCCACTGCCACATGAAGATCCGGATTTTCAGAGGTAGGCGGATGGACCACACCGTGGCAAGGGGGGAGGGGCGGAGGATGGGGCGATGGCCTGGTACAGCGACTTGGTGGAGAATTGGCCCGAAGGCTCGAGTCGCCATCTAACCTGATCCGGGCCGCCG
>NC_041382.1:391458127-391463274 GCF_002162155.2 Triticum dicoccoides
CCCTAAGTCAATAAGGGCCCTCTCCACTGAGACCAAAGGGTCAACGGCGATGGAGAAGAAGTCGGGGAAGCGCGCGGCGAAGGGGGAGTCTCCGGCCCACCGGTCAAACCAGAACAGGGTCGCCGAGCCGGACCCTACCGAGATGGAAGTCCCGATGCGAAGGACAAGGAGAAGCTGGACGACCGATTGCCAGAACTGCGAGCCACCAGACCTCTGACAGAAGGCAAGGGGCTGTCCACGCAAGTACTTATTCCGGATGATGTCGAGCCAGAGGCCACCATGGCCTTGCGAGATGCGCCAGAGCCATCGGGAGATAAGGGCGATGTTCATGCGCTTGGAGCACATGATACCGAGGCCGCCCTGTTCCCTAGGCTTGCAAATGTCAGGCCAGCTGACCATATGATATTTCTGCTTATTGTTGTCGCCGGCCCAATAGAAGCGGGACTGGATCTTGGCGATCTCGTGGTGCAGAGTCTCGTGGAGGCTGTAGAAGCTCATGAGGAACAGGAGGAGGCTGGAGAGGGACGAGTTAATGAGAATGGTCCGAGCCGCCTTAGACAGCCATCTGCCTTGCCAAGGTTCGATGCACGTCTGAAGCTTGGACACGGTCGGGCGTAGATCCGCGATGGTGAGCCAAGAGTCGCTAATAGGCGTTCCCAAGTAGGTCGTGGGGAATGAACCAAGGCGGCAGTTGAGCCGGTTAGCGATGGCAAGGGATTCGGCCTCAGAGTATCCCATCACCATCACATCGCTCTTGTCGAAGTTTATCTTAAGGCCAGACATTTGTTGGAAGCAGAGAAGAAGGAACTTAAGGTTGGGGATGTCCAACTCAGAGCCTTCGACCATGATGATGGTGTCATCGGCGTACTGGAGGAGGGAGATCCCGGAGCCGCCAGACAAGTGGGGAGTAATCCCGCGAATGTGGCCAGCAGCCTTCGCTTTATCTAGGATGGTGGCAAGCGCGTCCACCACCATATTGAACAGGAAAGGTGAGAAGAGATCGCCTTGTCTAACCCCACAGAGTGTGGGGAAGAAGGGGCCAATCTCCCCATTAATGTTCACGGCAGTGCGACCGCAAGAGACCATCTGCATAACCCTGGTAATCCAGCGGTCGTCAAAGCCCTTCCGGAGCAAAACTTCCCGAAGTAAGGGCCAACTAACAGTGTCATAGGCCTTATGGAAATCAATCTTCAAGAATACCACCTTGAGGTGTTTAGTTCGGACCTCATGGAGTACTTCATGAAGAACTAGCACTCCATCCAGGATATACCGCCCCTGAATAAAGGCGGACTGGTTGGGGTGGGTAATGTGGTCAGCGAGGAGGGTCACCCTATTGGCGTACCCTTTAGCCAGAATCCGGAAGATCACGTTGATGACCGTGATTGGACGAAACTGGCGGATGTTAGAGGTACCCGGAACCTTCAGGATGAGTGAGATGATTCCAAAATTGAGGCGCCCGAGGTCAATGGACCCAACATAGAACTCCTCGAAGATGGCCATGATCTCAGGTTTAATTAAGTTCCAGAAGGCCTAGAAGAATTTCACCGGAAGACCGTCGGGACCCGGAGCGGAGGTGGGGTTCATGCCTCAAATGGCAGCCCAGACCTCGCTCTCGGAGAAAGGGGCCGTGAGGGCCGCATTCTCCTCATCCGAAACCAGCTGGGCGCCGGTCCAGCAGTCAGGAGCTAGGGAGAGGCCGCTCCTAGGAGCAGCAGAGAACAAGGATCTGCAGAAACCGTCGACATGGCTACGAATGTCACAGGCGTCCTGCAGGAGGGAGGCACCATCCCAGAGAAGAGGGATGCTGTTGCGCCTACGCCGGCCATTCGCGATGGCCTGAAAGTAGGCCGTGTTCGCGTCGCCCTGCAAGACCCATTTCTGGGCCCCGCGAAGGCGCCAATAAGCCTCCTCATTAGTGTAGATGACAGAGAGCTAGTCTTATAAGTCGTAGCGGGAGAGCCACTCGTCCGGAGAGAGGCCGATGGAATCAGCATGAAGGTCAAGAGCTTGTATGGCGGCCAACAAGGCCTTCTTACACTCGCGGAGGCCACGCCCCAAGTTAGCGCCCCATCCCTTCATGAACTGCCGGCCACCCTTGGCACAGAAATGCCAAGAATCAATAGCCGAGGGGGGACGAGGGTGGGGGTGAGCACGGGCTTCCACCCAGCGGGTGCCAACAGCCTCCACAAAACCGATTTGGGACAGCCAAAATGTCTCAAAGCGGAAACAAGGGGGAATCGACGGACGCTCATCGACGGAGGAGAGGAGGAGTGGCACGTGGTCGGAGCCGATCCTGGTGATGGCACGAAGGGAGGCAAGAGGGCAACGGAGGTCCCATTCCGGGGAAACTAGAACCCTGTCCAGCACGGACTGGGTTGGGGAGGCCTGACGATTGGTCCAGGTAAACCTGGCACCAATCCTATCAATCTCGTGAAGGCCGAGATCGGCAATGCAGTCATTAAACATTTGCATCCGTGCAAAGTTAACGATCGCGTTGCTCTTGTCCTCCGAGAAACGGAGGAGGTAGAAATCGCGTCCAACGACCACCGGAAGGGAGGCAGCCAAAATTTTTCGGTGGATCTCCTCGAGGAAGGAAGCAGACCTACTATGGTCGGCGGGGCCGTAGACAATGATGACTTCCCACTTAAAATTAAGCGACCGCTCGAAGAGTTCCATGCTCACAAAGAAATGCCCCCGGTCCATGCTACCCACCTCGAAGGTGGCATCCTTGACACCTAGAAGGATGCCACCCGAGTGGCCTATGCTCCCACTAGAAGGGAGCCAATGCCAAGCAAAGAGGTGAGAGCTCAGGCGGTCAAGCTCCGGGAGGTAAAATTCTGTACGCATGGTTTCTTGGATGGCAACAATGTCAATGTGTTCATCAGGCATGTATTCCACGAGTTGGCAGCATCAGCCATCATGGCCGAAACCGCAGATGTTTCAGAAGAGGGCACGCATTAAGGCGCCATTGGGGGGCTGCTTGACCCCCAGGAGACGGGATGCGCTTTGGGCGCGGAGGGCGGCGGTGCGGGACCGGGTACGACCCCGAAGCTCGACCGCGGCAAGGGGGAGGAGTCCGCCGGGCTGCCTAGGCGGAGCCGGGGGGCTTCCGCCACAGGAGGGAGGGAGCAACAGGCGAGAGCAAAGCCTCGCGGGCCTCCGCTAACCTACCATCGAGAATCTCGCGAGCCTTGATGGCCTCGATTTGGACTAAGGAGGGAGCAGCCTCCCCCCTGAAGATGATCGTAGATTCGGTTGCGACCTTCGCGAGGTGGCCAAGGGGCACCGACTCGAGCGCAGAAAATGAGCAAGTAGCAACAGAAGGGGGGATAGAGGGGGTACCTGGTTCCAGGTTCTGGGTAGCAGCCCAGAGCTCCGCCCGGGCGGTGATGGGCAGAGCTGGACTGCCGTCGGGGCGCGCAGCGTCGAGCCGGGCGCTCCGGCGGGAAGTCGTCACCAGGGAGGAGGCCGACCGGCCACGGCGGGAGTAGGCCGCGGTCCGCAGGGGGGGGGGAGGCTGGGCGGCCATCGGGGTGATCACACGAGTCCCCCCCTTCCGCATCAGGCGCCTCCGCGGGGACAAGCTGGAGAACCGGCGCGGAGCAGTCGAGGAGCGAGGCAGGCGACGGCGGAGCAGTCGAGGAAGAGGGTCGGAGCGCCAGGTCGGAGACGGAGCTGGGGATGGTGGCGGCGGGGGCGGGCACGTCGCAGAGGATCGGGGCAGGCGGCGCAGGCAATGCAGGCCGGTCCACGGGAGCTGCCAGCAAGCCTGACCCGGCCGGGGCAGAGGGGCCGAGAGGAGCGACGGCCGCCGGTGTCGACACGGGGGCCACGCCATCTCCCATGGACGGGGCAGGGATGGCCTCAGATGGGACCATAGGATCTGTGGGAGAAGGCGGCGGCCCCACCCAGGCCGGCACGGAGCAGCCAACGGCGGCCGGGGAGCGGCCGAGCGGGGGGAGGACGCCGGGAGGACCACCAGGGCGACACTCGATGCGTTGCTCACCTCGCCGGTCAAGCTACCCGGGTCAGGAGAGGCGTCCCGGGAAGGCGGGGAGACAGGGAGAGGGGCGAGCACCTCCTGATGGTCCCGGGGTCCAACAACGGGGGGTGGAGGCGTCGGAGACGGAGAGCGGGAGTGCGAGTCATCGGATCCCCCATCATCGTCGGAGCGGGGGGAGCGGTGAGACCTGGGGTGGTGGTGGCCGTGGTAGTCTCCATCGGTCCCGGGGTTGCCACTGGCAGGCCCATCATCGGAGAAGCGAGGGCGTCCCACGTGGTTGGGAGGCTCCGGTCGTTGAAGAACACCCGGATGGTGGCGCGCAGCTTGGAGGAGTCCATACATTTGACCTTGACCCGATCCTCCTCCTCTTTGCCGAGGGAGAGCTCGTCCACCACCACCACCTTGCCCAGAATCCGGGACATCTGGCGGATGACCACCTCAGACCGAGCAATGTCTAGGAGGCCGCCCACCAAGATCCAGGCCGTGTCCAGGACAACCACAGCCTTCGGGTCGAGGATCGGCTCGGTGATGTCGACGACGAGCTGGTGGAGGGCGAGGGTGATCTGGCCACTGCGGGTGGCGTAGCCGTAACTGATGGCGTCGGGGAAGATCACAGTGAAGATGTTGCCGGCGGTGGGAGTGACCACCCAGTCCCACTGGCGCCGGTATAGGTGGTTGAGCTTTGCCTTGATCATGTCAGGGGAGGCCACCCCATCCACCACCGTGACGACTGCCTGAAGTGAGGGCGTGGGGGGAGGGATGTCCGGGACCTTGAGATGGAAGAAGCCCAACCCCTGGATCCCATGACCGGGCAGAGAAGGGCAGGGTGGCCCGGGTCCTTGTAGATATAGCAGCACTGAGGGTTGACGCAAGAGACTTGGGAGTGGCCCGCCACACCGCAATTGAAGCACGGGGGGCGGTGGAGGCCGGACACCGGTCCCGAGGCGGACGAGGAGCCCGGGGCCAACGGAGCGGGAGTGGGCAGGATGTCGCGGCCCTGACCACGGCGCTTCTTCTTCTTAGTCTGGCCTTGGCGGCCGCGGCCCTGAGCGCCACCCGCACAGGTCCCGGACGCGGGAGGAGCCGCGGAGGTGGCATGCGGGGGGACGTACTTCCGGGCCGCAGTAGGGGGCTGCTGAGCTTG
>NC_041382.1:391463962-391464898 GCF_002162155.2 Triticum dicoccoides
CGTTTCGGGCGGGCCTCTCCATCGTCCCACTCCCTGGTCATGGCCGTACAGGACGGGGGAGTAGGGAGGGGAGGGGAAAGGGAGCTCGAGGCGCAGGGGGGCGACGCGGCCGGCAAGGGGGAGCAACAGCGGACGCGAGCAGGGGGGCGAGAGGGGATTCGGGGGTGGCGGCGGAGAGAGGAACCGAGGTGAGGGGCAGCCTGTAGGGGGGCCAAATGCCCAAGGCGGCCAGATTGGGCCTAGGGTTGCGCAGAGGCCCAACCCGACCAAGCCGACCCACGCGACAGGCGGGAGGCCCAGCCAGGGCAATGGGCCGATGGGTAGGGCAGGGGCCCAGCAGGCCTCGCCCGCAAACGACTGGGCCCAGGGGGCGCGGGGTGGATGCCGAAAGGGTTTCCCCTCCCCGGGCAACCACCGCCGCCTCTACCGGCGGCGTGAGGATGCGAGATGAGGCCTGCTAGGTCCGGCTGGGGGGCTGAACCGGGCGGAGGACGAGCGAGGACGATCCAAAAGAGGCGATGAAGGGGCAAATGGGGGATGAGCGAGCAAGGGGAGCGGCGATGGGCTCGGCACGGTTCGCCGACCGCGGAAGAAATGACGGCGAGGGGGGGTACCGCCGTAGAGCGACGCCAGGAGGCACTGGCCGTGCCCATCTCCGAACGCCCAGCGACGCCCCAGGTACGTAGCCGGCGATGGCGGGTACCACGTCCCCGCAAGCCATTGACTTGCGACCCGGGCGCCGGGGCAGAGCGCAGCGGCTGCCGTGAGCTAGCAGCAGAGCCTCGCACGGGGGAGGCTGAGCTGCCAGCCACGCAGGGCGGCGCGCCTCGCTGAGGGGCCAGGGAGGGACGGGCCAGACGCGCATCAGAGGGACAAGCGGGGGAGGAATCAGCGTCGTCCTCGGTGAGATCAGCCCACCAGATCCGAGACAGAGCG
>NC_041382.1:391465345-391473735 GCF_002162155.2 Triticum dicoccoides
CGAGGGGACGGCGGGGCTGGGCGGGGTGGCGGGCGCGCCGGCCACCGTGGGCGGAGCCACGGGCGGAGGCGGGTCGCCAAGGCAATCGCCAGAGCGCTCCATCTCCTCGGGGTGGAAAAATGTTTTTGCCAATAATTCAAATCCTAACATAAAACTGAACAGATTACTCATTTTTGCTGGGCAAAAGAAATAAACAAAAAAAACTTGGCTTCACTAGAATTCAAACCCAAGCCTTCTTCTAGCAAAGATATCCCACACCCGCTAGCCAACTATCCAACATAGAGAATAAGTTATAAATGGCAACACACGTAATTTATAGCTTAGAGGTCTACCGCCAAAGGCAGTCGCGGTAGCCACTTGCCACGTCATCTCTTCCAGCGGGCGTTGACCAGAAGTTTACCGCCGTTGACCATGGCGGTAGCCCACATATTCCTACCGCCAATGTCTATGGCGGTAGCAAAAGGGTCAGATCCGAATTTTTTTTACAAACAAGGGTCAGATCGCGCTAAACTTTGTCAAAAGGGTCAGAACAGTGAATTCGGCCGCTGGGGGCAAAGAGTCGCACGGGGATCTGGGCTGGTGGTGCGGAGGGTTTTCTAGTGGTGGGTGAAAGGAAGGATCACGTGAGGGGAAGGATGGCTGGTTGTCGGGACGTGGCAACGAGAAGCGGAAGCTGGACTTGCCTTTTTTAGCACATGGGTGGGGGACCAACAGCAAGGCACTTTCCATAACTACCGATCGCGAGATTCGTCCGCTAGCGTGTGGGCGTTGTGTAGCACCGTCCTATTAAGAATGCAAAATTCAGCAGCCAAACAACATCGACCCAAAAATAAAGCAAAAGGGAAATTCGAGGTCGCATGCTTCGCACAATAACTCCAGCATATAGCCACTAAGGGTATTTCCAACGACGACTCTCCAACCAGCGCATACGTACGGACCGTGGAAGCCATCCAACGCAGGCCTGTATCGGTCCATAGGGCGGTCCGGACGCGCTTTCTCCCGCAAACCGGAGACAAACGTGGGGTGCTCTACGGGTGTTTGGACCGCTCCCAAGCGCGCGTTTGACTGCCCTGGCCTACCCCAAACGCGCCCACCCGCCTCTCCCGCGCTTTCCTTCTGATGCATGTGCTGCTTACCGAGCCGCATTCATGCCGGCCAAGAGCACGCAACGGTCGACATTGATGCCGCGATGTGACCGAAGGAACAACGGTGATGACCGGCGCGACCTCTCGAGAGCTATCGCTTCAATGCGGACACAACATCTCGAGGAACCAACTCCGGTCGATGTGTTGCATTGAAGCGGCTCACCGGCCCCTTTGCATGGCCTGGTCGCGGCTATTCAAACCGTGCTCCAGTGTCATCCACATCGCAGTCTATCCACTCTACCTCCTTTTCCTCCCCTCTCCCCGCCCATGTCCATCCACAACTTCGACGACAGGCAAGTCGTGGGCGTTGGTGACAATAGGCAGCGGTTCTGGGACGGTCTCCGGAGGATCGTGGTGACACCGCCCTCAAACTCCAGGGTCGTCGTCCTCTCCTCGACAAAGGCGGAGATCGTCATCTCCCGGTGATAAGGAGGACCAGCCGCCGCAGCAGTAGTCCGTGCCGGCTACTTCGGCCCAGGTGTATGCCGCCACGGACGAGAAGTACGAGCAGAAACGGAGCAGATGCTCCGTTGCACCGTCCTCCTACTGGATGGCCCGGTGGCGCCACCAGGGACACTCCTCCGCATGAAGCCAGAGCCAGCATCGCCTCTTCGCTCTTCTCCGATGCACAACCACAACATCCAAATTGGACGTGTGTGAAGGAGTCCCAATCGCCGTCGCTCCGGCGCGTGAAGGGGGAGCGAATCTCGTCGCCGTACCGACGCATGGAGGTGTTGGGGAACGCGGTGATTTCAAAAAATTACTACGATCACGCAAGATCTATCTAGGTGATGCATAGCAACGAGTGGCAAGAGTGTGTCCGCCTACCCTCATTGACCAAAAGCGGAAGCGTTATATCAACGCGGTTGATGTAATCATACGTCTTCACGATCCGACCGATCCTAGCACCAAAGGTACGGCACCTCCGTGTTCAGCACACGTTCAGCTCGATGACGTCCCTTGTACTCTTGATCCAGTTGAGGCTGAGGGAGAGTTCCGTCAGCACGACAGCGTGGTGACAGTGATGATGAAGTTACCGGCGCAGAGCTTCTCCTAAGCACTACGACGATATGACCGAGGTGTAAATCTGTGGAGTGGGGCACCGCACACAGCTAAGAGATCAACTTGTGTGTCTATGGGGTGCCCCCCTCCCCTGTATATAAAGGAGGGGAGGAGGAGGAGGGCCGGCCACAAGGGGCGCGCCCAAGGGGGGATTCCTACTCCTAGTAGGAGTAGGTTTCCCTCTTTCCTAGTCCAAGTAGGAGAAGAAGGAAGGAGAGGGAGGAGAGAAGGAAAGGGGCGCCGGCCCCCTAGTCCAATTCAGTTTGGGATAAGGGGGGCGCGCCCCACACCTTGGCCTGCCTCCTCTCTTCCACCACTAGGCCCATGAGGCCCAATAACTCCCGGGGGTTCCGGTAACCCCCCGGTACTCCGGAAAATACCTGATACACTTTGAAACCATTCCGATGTCCGAATATAACCTTCCAACATATCAGTCTTTATGTTTCGACCATTTCGAGACTCCTCGTCATGTCAGTGATCTCATCCGGGACTCCGAACAACCTTCGGTACATCAAATCACATAACTCATAATATAATCATCATCGAATGTTAAGTGTGCGGACCTTACGGGTTCGAGAACTATGTAGATATGACCGAGACACCTCTCCGGTCAATAACCAATAGCGGAACCTGGATGCTCATATTTGCTCCTACATATTCTACGAAGATCTTTATCGGTCAAACCGCATAACAACATACGTTGTTCCCTTTGTCATCGGTATGTTACTTGCCCGAGATTCGATCGTCGGTATCACCATACCTAGTTCAATCTCGTTACCGGCAAGCCTCTTTACTCGTTCCGTAATGCATCATCCCGCAACTAACTCATTAGTCACATTGCTTGCAAGGCTTATAGTGATGTGCATTACCGAGAGGGCCCAGAGATACCTCTCCGAAACACGGAGTGACAAATCCTAATCTCGATCTATGCCAATTCAACAAACACCATCGGAGACACCTGTAGAGCAACTTTATACTCACCCAGTTACGTTCTGACGTTTGATAGCACACTAAGTGTTCCTCCGGTATTCGAGAGTTGCATAATCTCATAGTCATAGGAACATGTATAAGTCATGAAGAAAGCAATAGCAACAAACTAAACGATCATAGTGCTAAGATAACAGATGGGTCTTGTCAATCTCATTATTCTCTAATGATGTGATCCCGTTCATCAAATGACAACTCATGTCTATGGCTAGGAAACTTAACCATCTTTGATTAACGAGCTAGTCAAGTAGAGGCATACTAGTGACACTCTGTTTGTCTATGTATTCACACATGTACTAAGTTTCTGGTTAATACAATTCTAGCATGAATAATAAACATTTATCATGATATAAGGAAATATAAATAACAACTTTATTATTGCCTTTAGGGCATATTTCCTTCAAGGGGAGCACCGCTCGCCGCTGCCCCGGCCCAATGCGATCGTGGCGAAGGCGCGCATTCGCATTCTCCACTACCTCGACAACGGTGGGGCGGTGGTAACTGTTCGTCGCCCGGAGCGCCATGAGGGCGCACGAGTATGCCGATGGGGAGCAACACCGGTGGGACAGGCGCAACGCGGCGCGTCGGTCTAAGTTCGTGGAGTCCAACGTCCCGCCGCCACACATTGTGGCGGCCCCGAAATTGGCGTACGCCTAGGCCCTAGACCACTTTGTGACGAGTTGGAGACGTCCAAGCGCCGTCTCCACCGCCTCGATGAGGAGATGGCCAAATTGGGCGAGTATTGGTCTTTCAGCCAGATCGCCGCGGCCAACGCTACCTCCTCCAAGGACCACTGCCCTCTTCCCCAGCCCACATCCTCGGCGGCCGCGAACGTACTATGCGCGATGCAGAAGGAAGTGGAGAGGATCATCGGCGAGCGTTGGGCGGCTGCCTGGAAGCCCCGCCCCTTCCGCCGCCCGAAGCCCGACTCCGACGCTAGATCTGGCGATGATGACGAGGGAGGAGCCACTATCCAGTCGGGCATGGCGTACGAGGTCACAGTCAAGTATAGGATAGCTTAGGTTTTTTAAGGTTTTAGTTCACCGGACGAAATATTGTCTGATTTTATGTAAAAATTACCCTTTACATGAACTTCGTTCGGTTTATACCAAAGTCCACTCGGTTTACATGAATTTCAAAGTCCACTCTGTTTACATGAATTTCATCCAGCTAGTTCAAAAATTTGTTGAGATGTATGTGGGCAACGTTGGATGGTGGCCTCCTGCATCCGTGTCCGCAGACTGGTCTCGCCCTGTCCGTAAACAAATCCAGGAGGAAATTTATGGGTCGCCGTTGGAGATGCCCTAACCCTATGTTACAAGACGATATCAAAACAAAAAATACACAATTCCTAGGCTACGCCTTCAAGAAGGAACTGCCGCACGTGAGCCAATGATGGCGAGTCCAACACAAGTTTGAACTCCGCATTCTCATCCCTAAAACCAAGCTTCAATCCACCACCTTCAATAAGGACACGACGCAGGTGCGCGTCGACGTAGCCTGATAAAAGATCTTGTGTTTCCACCGGAGTGCATAAAGTCATCATTGAAGTTGTATGTACCATCATTCTTTATCCGGGTACCGACGCCTCGATAACTGAATACCTGTGGAGAAGACGCCAGAAGACAGACGTCCCATACAGCCTGCATTGTGAACCTGTTCAAGATGAGCTACACTTATCATATAAAGAGGCTGATTTGGTAGAACTAAAAGTAGAACGAGTTCAAAAGCATTCTTTTGTTCCCCGTCTTCCTCAAGGAAGCCTTTCCACGCCTCTGATCAACTATTTCAGTACAACACATTTGGATGATTTCTTGCCAGGTATGTCAGAGTTTCCAACACACGATGGGATACCAATGGTGGCACTCCTGTTTATTTACTATCTAGTACCACTAAAAAAACACGAGAAGGCAGATCCAACTAAGCCAAAACACTTGAAGAATTTCTGTCCTATCAGCCTTTGCAATATGCTCTATAAAATTGCATCCAAAGTCTTAGCAAACCGTTTGAAGTCCATTCTGCCTGTTGTGGTGTCTGAGACTCAGAGTGCTTTTGTTCCTGGCAGGTTGATTACGGATAATACCCTGATTGCGTATGAGTGCCTTCACACTATCAGGAAACAACGAGTGAGGAAACCCTTCTTTGCACTCAAAATCAACATGATGAAGGCCTATGATCATGTGGAATGGAGCTATCTCCATCAATGCCTGACCAAGCTAGGTTTTGCTCCTTCCTGGATTGAGGCAGTAATGAGATGTGTGACTAACATTCGGTACGCGGTCAGAGTCAATGGAGAGCTTACACAACCGGTGATTCCATCTTGTGGTATTCGGCAAGGAGACCCAATCAGCCCGTATCTATTTCTCTTATGCACCGAAGGTCTATCTGGTCAGCTATTCCAAAAGGAGGCTTGTGGTGAGCTACATGGGATTCGAAACTGCCATCATGGCCCGTCTATCTCACACCTCCTGTTCGCGGATGATAGCATTTTCTTTGCTAAGAGTGATCCTCAGAGTGTGGCTTCTTTGGAGGCAACTCTCGGTTCATATTGTGCGGGTTCGGGCAAGCAACCAATAAAGACAAGTCTGCGGTGTTCTTTGGTAACCATTGTCCTGCGGATGTCAAGGATCGGGTGAAGAATCAGTTGGGAATATCGAATGAGTCGTTTCATGGCCCTTACCTTGGTATACCCACGGAGGTGGGCAGATCTCCCACAAGTACTTTCAACTTTCTCCCGGATAGAGCATGGCATAATATTCATGGCTGGTCGGGTCGGCCTATGTCTAGGGCAGGGACAGAAACCTCACTTAAATCCAAGACTCAAGCTATTCCCACCTTCATCTCCAGTTGCTTTCGCTTGCCGGTAGCTATCTGTGAGAGGTCCTGGCAGATTGTGTCTGATCAATGGTGGGGATGAGAGGATGGTAAGAAGAAGATGCATTGGCGCTCGTGGGAGTGGCCAAAATCCCTCGGAGGCATGGGTTTCCAGGATATGGCACTTTTAAACCAGGCGATGCATGGCAAACAGGGATGGTGCCTCCTGACTGACCCTGATTCGCTATGTGCGCAGGTCTTAAAAGGGCGGTATTTTCCATTTACTGATTTTTGGAATGCTACGGCTCCTGGTTCGGCCTCGGCCCCTTGGCGGGCCATCCTGCATGGTAGGGATCTGCTCAAGAAGGTGTGCAATGGGGGATTGGGGATGGGAGAAATACACATATCCTCAAGGATCACTGGATCCCTTCTACTCCTCCAGATTTGCTGCAGCCCCTTTATCCGATTCCGGTTTCTGCAACAGTACACTGTTTGATTGATGAAGATAATGGTTGCTGGAATGAGGAAACTGTGAGGGCTTTCTTCTCCGATGTTGTGGCGAATGGTATTCTTCAAATACCTAACCTGGAGGGGGGGTCAGATTTTGCGCGGTAGCCTTCCACAAGGTTTGGTGAGTATACAGTCCGGTCTGCCTACAACATGGCTCGGACGTCTCGTTTCTTATATGACCGAAGTGCAAGCGGCAGGGGCCTCTCTTCGAACTGGTCTATGGAACAGCGATTGTGGAAGAGGCTGTGGAAGGTTCAGGCTCCAAACAAGATGAAAGTTGTGCTCTGGAGGCATGCTCATGACTGCCTGCCCTTCGATGAGCAATTGCAGCGGCGTCAGGTCCCCACGAGGACGGACTGCTTCTTATGTGGTCGTCCGGAAGGTATCGAGCATGCGCTTCTGTTCTGTGTTCATGCCCGAGCAGTCTGGGATGAGATCAAAGGTGCGTTTGGGATCAAGTTATGTCGCTCGTCTTTCAGTTCCCCCAAACAGTGGCCTTTTAACCTGCTGCAACGTGGCTCCGATCGAGACTTGTTAGTCATTACGGTCACCTTGTGGCATATTTGGGAAGCAAGGAACACTGCCCGGAATGAGCCTGAAGCTCCTCCTCCAAAACATACAGCGGCGAGGGCGCGTGGCTACATTGATATGATTTTTCATCACCTGTTCAAGTCTGCAGTTGTTGATCCTCAAGTTACACCGCCATCTAGCTCCAGCTGGACTCCTCCTCCTTGTGGTACGTTGCTCTTTTCTGCAGATGCCGCGGTGGACTTGGAGCAGAATGTTTCGGCTGTGGGGGTTGTGGTGCAGGACCACACCGGCCAGTGTGTGGCGGCGGCCTCTTAACCTCTGCCGAGAGTCTCGTCCCCGGAGTTGGCTGAAGCGCTAGCTCTTTGCCGTGCTGCGGTTTTGGCTCGACAGGAGAACTACGTGCATGTGATCTTCCAGTCGGACTGCCTCTCGGTGATCCAAAGACTGCATTCTTCGACCCGGGACCGATCCGTGGTGGGCTCGATCATTTCTGACATCAGGACGGCCTGTGCAGCTCTGCCGTGTGTATCTTTCTTGCATGTTCGTCGGCACCGTAATGTCTTAGCTCATGTTTTAGCTAGGTCTAGTTTTGAACTCTGTGAGTCTTTGTTTTTATCCCTCTGCTCCGGATTGTATCCGGGAGACTCTCTGTAATATGTTTGCATGATTAATAAAGTCGGACGATCTCTCAAAAGAAAAAAACTAAGCAACGGTCTAAAGGCCTAAGATCATCGTTAACGAAAACTATCGCTAACGAAACCGCTTCCCCGCTACCGCTTCGTCTCTCTTCACCCGCACGCCCCTTAAAAACCGCTCCCGCTGCGCACGCACGCACGCTCCACACTCGCTCGCTCCTCCTCTTCCCAACGACCAGAGCACAACCGTCCGCCACCCCCATCGTCGCCATCCTCCGCCGCTCCTCTTCTTCGCTCGCCCTCCGCCGCCGCCCGGTTCTCTTGGCCGTTGGGGACGCCGCCTAGCCGGCCGCCAGCCGCCCCCGGCCCTCTTGACCATCGGCGACGCCGCCTGGCTGGTTGTCCGTGGCCGTCTGGACCGCCTGGCCGTCCGTCGTGGCGTCGTGGTCGGGCCGTCGGGGACGCCTGGCCGTCCATCGCCGTCGTGCCGTCCGGGACGCCACCTAGCCTCGGTCGTCAGCAGTCGGGCCGTCAGGGACGCCTGGACCGCCTGGCCGTCCGTCGCCTTCGAGCCATCCGGGACGCCGCTTGGCCTCGGTCGTCAGCACTCGACAAATGAGGCGCCGCCATTAACCTCGACGAGCATGAGGCGCAGTGACCTAGGGGATCCCCTCTCTCAGGAGACCTCCTCCCCAACCTCTCGTTC
>NC_041382.1:391473921-391479657 GCF_002162155.2 Triticum dicoccoides
CGGATCATCACATCGACTCTGCCCACCATGACATCGCTGCTGAATTTGGGGCTAAAGTTCATATTGAACTTATGAATTAGTTTGGGAATCTGCCCCTCTTAGATCCAACGATTTCGTTGTGCTTATATCATTCCAGCCACAAATTTGGACAGGTGGTGTTCAACATAGTTTTGGTCAACTAATTCAGGCAAATATTGAGGTTGGGTCTCATATTTTGGTTCAGGAATTTTTCAATCTACAACGGCTGCGAGTCAGGTAATTTGTTCCCGTGATCTTTCATGCCTCCTATCTTCACGTTTTCAAATTATTCTTACTGACGAAGAACCTAATTGCAGACTGTTGCAATTTCCGCTCAACAAGTTAGGATTGTAATTGCGAGCTCCTCAACCTAGGATAGGGTGTGTCCATTCTAAAATTATACAAATTTCAATCTTTGAGTAAATTCTTATACATTGGCATTCTTGTGTGCGGTCAATAGTTTGGGTAATTTGTGAGGAAAGAAACAAAATTAGTTTCTACAAAAACTGACACTCTGTGCATGAACCTGAGCCCTTGAGGACAGAAGAAGGAACATCCATGTTACAGACATCTCATCGTTTCAATACAACCAGATTGTTTTTTTTTTGCACAAAACCAGATTGTTATCCTCTAAGTCTCCATAATTCCCTCTTTTTTCCGTAACTGCTTCCATGTACTTATCTGAGTAAAAATCAAATACTATTTTTTAGTATTGAAAACCCGCTTCTGTCATTTCATATCTCCCACATCTATTCTTTTCACCCTGCATGAATTTAAAATTTTACGATCGCCAATTCTGTTATTTATTTAGGTAGTTTTACCGTGTTTAGTATTACTATCAAAAAGGCCCGTGTGTTGTAATGGGAGAAAAAAATTCCTCTCATATCTCTAGATGGGCCAGTTGGGCCAAAACGGGTGGCAAGTAACAAAACCAAATAGCGTACGTGAAATTAATTGAAGCGGGACTAAACCAAGAATATCACCTCCCTTTAATAGTAGGTATAGATTTCACAACTATCAAGTGCTAGAGCGGCATGGTAAAGCGGCTTTCCATGATTACTGAATTTAGTGAAGCAGAATAGTTTAAATAGCAGTTAACAAGTTGTGCAATCACCCTGATCCTTCAACAGTTTCATTGGCAATTTACCAGTGAACTTGGTTAGCTTACCGTTCTTCCATTCTTTAACAGATTCAAAGACCTTGAAGGAGGAGCAAAGGGTGGGAGGTTGACACTTTAAATAGCTATTTGAAAGTCTGAAGGAGTAGCTCCATTGGGTGGGATGTTGATGTCATACGCCCAAAAGTGTAATCTACAAAAATGTTAAAAAGGTAGGCTTCGGTATGCTATAAACTTCAAATCTCAACCTGTTTCAGTCGACAAAAAATCTTATTGACTTCATGACAAAAATCAATCTGAATGGAATATCTCACAATAACTACAATGGGTGTTGTTAAGAAAGCTCTTGACAATGGAGTTCTACAAGGAGAGATAAGTTATTTTGTTCTTGAGAATGTTGTATGCAGATAACCTTTCTAACCGGAGATGTTCACAACATAGTTTGAATAATGGTGTATCTCGTTTCAAAGGCCTATGTTGATACAATTGGAGATCCTGAAAAGTACAACACTAAACTTAGTGATAAGTTTCTAGGCATCAAATTTGTGGTTGCCAAGAAAGCTGAGAGTCTCTATCCTGCTGTTAGGGGAGCAAGTATATTTGTAAAGGGATTTCCTTTCAATCTCTTATTCCTATTGAGTTCTTTCATGTCTTTTGTTCAGAAGAACTCTGATGCATGCAGAATGCTTAATAGGTTAACTATATATCTTCTCTGTTGAAACCAAGGTCGTACATTTTTGTTGAATAAACTAAAGGGGGTATCGAGAAGAAGGTGAAATTCCTTTAGAAGGGGTATTGAGAATGTTGTGTTGAATAACAATCTTCGAGAACGCAATAAAAGGATAGTGGTCAAGGGTTGCATGTCCGAGTGCCTGCGGAGAAGAAGGTGAAATTCCTTTAGATGGCCTGACTTTAAAAGAAAGCTGCAGTTGTTGGTGTGAATGTCGAAGTACGTCATTCATCTGAAGGGCAACGTGGTAGTTGGAATATCTAACACAACACCCTTTAAGAGTTGGGAAATTTAACTATTTCCCACTTGAATTCGGAATCTCTTATGAGAAATGGAAATTTTAATTGGTGTACAGGTGGTGTAGATTTCAGAGGAAAATCTGATGGGATCGCATCAATTTCTGGCATACCTGCTCTTATTTTTTCCAGAAAGATTTTTTTGCAGTAATGAAACTTTTGTTGTCTTTGTAACTTTGACTTTTTTTCGAGTAAACGCAAAAGAGCTTGTGTTTCATTGTATTGAAAAGAAGGGTGGTTTAATAGTTACAATCCTCTTGGGAGGCGGTTACAGTCCGGGGTGAAGATAGTCAATGGACGTCCCAGGTTTGCGGGATGATGGCTCTAAGCCCTAACGCGCCAGCGGCAGCCCAAAGGGCGGCCTCCTCCTTGATCTTTGTGAGCAAGTCATCAATGAGGGGGCGGCCATGATTGAAGACGCAGTCGTTGCGGTGCTTCCAAAGCATCCAGGGGACTAGCAAGACCGCAGAAGCGAGGCCTTTGTGCATGGGCTTGGGCGCGAGCTATCTTGCGGATTGCCACCAATCATTGAGGGATGGCACTTGAGCAGGCGGGGGGCATGGGACCCGGAGCCAACTGAACACCTCATGCCCATTTGGCTAGCTCACTTGGATCGCTGCTGGACCGCCTCGCCCGCCGCGGCTTGCCGCACCCCGCGCGTTGCCCCCTTTGCGGCGCCAAATGGGCGGGCCTGGCTCGCCGTTCATGACCACCTTGGTGCTGGCCGACGAGAGCAAGATCGCGAGCCAGCCCAGGAATCTGGTGCCAAACCCATAGTTGCGCAAAACGTCGAAGAGTAACGGACAGCTGATCGAGTCGAAAGCGCGAGTCAGGTCTAGCTTGAGCAGAACGCGCGATGCGCCTAGTTGACCGCACAAGGACGAAGTTGTCGTGCAGGCTTCTTCCCGGGATGAACGCATTTTGCCTGGTGCTGACGAGATCGTTTAGCTTGGGTGCAAGGCGGAGCGAGAGGACCTTGGCAAAGATCTTGGCGACGAGGTGGATGAGGCTTATGGGCCTGTAGTCGCCGAGGCCCCTGGCATCCGCGTGCTTCGGGAGCAGCGCGAGGAGCGCCTGGTTGAGGCAGCTGAATCCGCACCCTCGCAACTCGTAGAGTTGCTGGAAGACAGCAATGAAATCCTGTCGAACTGTGGGCCAACATGCGCGGAGAAACTCGGCGGTGAAGCCGTCTGGGCCAGGGGCCTTGCGCGCGGGCAAGAGCTTAAAGGCGTTCCATATCTCCTCAGCGTCGAAGGGGGCCTCGAGGTCGTCCAAGTTAACAGGCGCGATCAGCGCCTCAAGCTCTAGAGCGCACTCATGGGGTGGCGCAAAGCCCAGGAGTCCATCGAAGTGCGCATACGTCGCTGCGGCCATGTCGCAGGGGTCCGTGACCACATGTCTGCCGACCACAAGGTTGCGGATCATGTTCTTCTGCCGCCGATACGTGCACTGTCGGTGGAAGAAGGACGTGTTGGCGTCCCCGTCCTTGAGCCAGGCGAGGTGGGATCGCTGCCGGGCAATAGTTCGCTCGAGCGAGGTGAGGCCAAGGTAGGATGCCTTGATTTGCCGGCGCAGCCAGTCCTCATGAGGAGACAAGGCTCTGTAGTCTTGTGTGGTGTCGAACTTGAGGAGGAGCTCCCGAGAGATTGCAAGCTTTAGGTGCACATTACCCACCGTTTTGGCGCTCCAACTTGTGAGCCCGCGCGTAGTTGCTTGCATGCGCAGCATGAGGCGGTGGAAGGGGTCAACGTCGCTCACGGACTGCCAAGCGGCCTCCATGGTGTCATGAAACCCGTCCATGTGCGTCCAGAAGGCCTCGAAGCGGAAGCGGCGATGCGCCGGCGACATCGGCGAGCAGTTGAAAGGACCACGATGTCGCCTAGAGGGGGGGTGAATAGGCGTTTTAAAATCTTCTACAGATTTGGCTATATCCTAATGCGGAAATAAACTAAGCGGATACTTTTCAAGCACAAATCCTAAATATACTAGGCTCACTAAGTGCACCAACAACACATGATAAAGAAGACAAGAACAACGAGGATATGAGTAAGCACAAGTAAGTTACACAAACTTACTCAGTGTATATCACGAGATATGGAAATGAATAATACACACAACCACAAGTAAGCAATACAAGCCTACACAAATTGTATCACAACATATGGAATTGAATGATACAACCAAACTCAAGTAAGCACTACAAGCTTACACAAGTTATGTCACAAGATATGAAAATGAATGTTACAAAGCTAGCAATTCACACTGAGCACAAGATAGAACAATAGTAGGAAGTATGAATTGTGGACTATAAAGTGTTGACCTAAATAATCTCTTCAAGGGAATAGCCAACACACTACAATGAGAACAACAAGATATAGTGAATGCAAGGTCAAGAGACTAAAGTAAACCACAAGTAAGGAGTTAGGGTTAGGGATAACCAAAGTCACGGAGACGAGGATGTATCCCGATGTTCACTTCCTTGGAGGGAAGCTAGTCACCGTTGGAGGGATGGGTGTTACCACGAAGGCACACCAACACCACGAAGGCTCACCCTATTCTCCTTGAGATAACACCACGAAGGCGATTCCCAACCACTAGTGGTAGACCTTGAGGCGGCCTCCAATCCTTCACAAACTTTCCGGGGGACAAATCACAAGTTGATTCCTCACCGGAGCACTCCTACCACCTAGGAGTCTCCAACCTCCAAGAATAACAAGATCAAGGGGGAAATGCTCAAGACTTGCTCAAATCACGAATTGCTTTGGTCACAAGAGGGAGAGGGAGAGGATCTATCTTTTGATTGGAACAACTCTCAAGAACACTCACTAATTGTAACGCCCCGGATTCGTTGCGCCAGGTGTCTGCCAGTTATTCGTCGTTGTTGCCATGTCATTTGCTTGCGTGTTGCATTTTGCCATGTCATCATATGCATTTCATATCATGTCATCATGTGCATTTCATTTTGCATACATGTTCGTCTCATGCATCCGAGCATTTTCCCCGTTGTCCGTTTTGCAATCCGGCACTCCTATGTCCTCCGGCGTCCCCCTTTTGCCTCCTCTCTTGTGCGTGTGTTAAACGTTCTTGGAATGGCCCGAGGTTTGCCAAGCGGCCTTGGTATAGCACCGGTAGACCGCCTGTCAAGTTTCGTGCCATTTGGAGGTCGTATGATACTCCAACGGTTAACCGGGTAACCGCAGAGGCCTCTTTTGTTGCAGCCCAACACCCCTTCCAAAGTGGCCCAAAACCCATCTAACTCCCCTCCATGCTCTCGGTCGTTCGATCACGATCGTGTGGCCGAAAACCGCTCCTCATTTGGACTCTCCTAGCTCCCTCTAATTATAACTATGTCTTCCTCCCACGAAATTCGCGGTGCAACCCTAGCTCTCCATCCCCTGCCGCCGCCGGACATGTCCATCCCGTCGCCGGACATGTCCACCGCCGCCGCCACCTCACCCCGGCCAATCCCGGCACGCCACCTCAGCCAGCGCCGCCGCCTCGCCCAATCCCACCGCGCCACCTCACCCTCTCTCTCTCCACCCCGCCGCCGGCCCGCGAGGCCCGGATCGGGCCCG
>NC_041382.1:391480148-391486801 GCF_002162155.2 Triticum dicoccoides
GCGCCCCGCCGCCGTGCCCTCCGGCGACCCCGCGCCCGCGCGCGTCCGCCTCCGTCGCCGGCCAGGGAGCCGCCGTCCGCGGTCCCGGCCGCCGCCGGCCGCCTCCTCCACCAGCCGCGCACGCCGCCCATCGCCGCCGTCAGTCGCCATCGCCGTCGGCGCGGCCCCGCCGCCCACGAGCGCAGCGCCCCGCGCCCTCGCCTCCATGGCCGCCGCCGCCGCAGGGGCTCCGGCCCCGGCCGCCCGCGCCCGGTGCCGCCCCGGCCCCTCTCCGGCCAGATCCGGTGACCCCGCGCCCGGATCCGGCGACCCCGAGCCCCTCCGGCCATCTCCCTCCTCGACTCCGGCGACATCTCCGACGTGCATCGTTTTCCGTGCAAGGTTGACCCCCTGTGATTTGACCAAGTCCCGTATAGTTTGCACATTATCATGCCATGTTTGACCTGCTGTATCTTTGCATCCGTAGCTCCGTTTCGTGCGTGTAATATGTCAAATTGTTCGTCTCGACGAGTACTTCATTTCATTCCATTGCATCATTTTCATTTGAGTTCATCTTGATGCCCGAAATGCTGTTGGAAGAGTGCATGTTGATGTTAATCTGCTGAAACTGTTATAACTTGCTCATTTATCATTTTTGCCATGATTGATGTGTGCATCCTATGAGGTTGATGTCTACATGTATGTTGATATATGCCATGCCATATTTCCAGGGGTGCCAACCATGTATTTTTGTGAGTTGTGTGCTGAGTGTATCAAGCTTGCTAAGTAGGGTAGTTGCTGTTGCTGTTTTCCTGACAGATTCTGTTATATTTTGTTGCTATGTTATCATGCTTCTACTAGTCATTGTGGGCATAATCTGGAGATGTTCTATAAACATGTTTTGATCTACATGTCATGCCCTATCCATCCATGCCCCTGGTTGCATTTATAGCTTGCTGTAGATTGTTCATATCTTGCTCCAAAGTTGCTTGATAATGTTGCTATCAGCCTGTTAACATTAAGTTCACTAGTTCCCATGTGTTTTGCTAGTGTTCCATGCATCCTATGACCTTGCTCTTGCCATGCTTAACTTCACAAACATGCCTTCTTACTGTTGGTTTCCTTGCCATGCCATGTATTGCTCTGTGGTGAGTGGTTCAAGCTCACGAACATGTCTACTTATTGTTGTTCCTGCCATGTGTGAATCTGTAATATAATTTGCCATGTTTACATGGGTGCCATCATATTTTCCGTGCCTTTTTGGCTCATGGTCAGTAAGGGTCTTTTGGTCTATGCCTTTAGTAGTATCATGCCATGCCTTTGTTTGCCATGATATGTTCCTGTAACCTGTTGTTTGCTTGCTCTAAACATTGCAACCTGATGTTATTTCTGCTAAAGTCTGAAACTGTTATTATTTGCAATCTTACCATGTGCTTTTGAGCATGTTCTAGTAGTTTCTGGAGATAGCTCAGTGTTCATGTTTTGTTATGCTTTACCTTTACTTCATGCCCATGCCTTTTGTTGTTATGTTGAGCTGTTGTAGCATATTTTTTTGATGCTTATAATATGCCTAGTTGCTGTTATGGACAGATTGTTGCTATGACTTGTATAGAGTGTATGTGTTGAACCGTTGCTCCGTTTCGAGTGTGCTCTATATGAAACTTGCGTGATTTTGCATGTAGTTTCATATTATCATGTTGCATCCTTGTTTTGGTGTGTTTGCTTGATGTTTGGATGCATTTTGCATCAATGCCATGTTTAACTTGTTTTGCTCATATCTTCTAGGCCATAGCTCCGAATCTAATGAACTTTATATGTAACTTGACTAGAATTTCGTGTAGTTCCTCTTGGTGCTCTTTAACTTGCTGTTTAACAACTTCAACTTAATGTTTGTTCAGTTCTGGACCAATTTCGAAATTTGCATATGAGGACTTACCGGAATTGTTATATGTTGTTTCCGGCCTCATTTAAACTTGCCTTGATGTGTTGTTCTTGTTTGCATCATCTCTTGCCATGAGTAGCTTCATGTAGATTGGTCATGCATCATGCTTGTTGTGCATCATGCCTTGTTCATGTGTGGTGTGTTTACCTATGTTGTGTGCTTCTTCTTGTTAGTTCCTGTTTCGTTGCGATCGTGAGGATTCGTTCGTCTACGGTTGGTTCGGCTTCGTGGCTTCATCTTCTTCATGAACTCGTTCTTCTTCCTTGCGGGATTTCAGGCAATATGACCGCTACCCTGGATCTCACTACTATCATTGCTATGCTAGTTGTTTCGTTCTATCGCTATGCTGCGCTACCTATCACCTGTTTATCAAGCCATCCCATATTGCCATGAACCTCTAACCTTTGACACCTTTTCTATGCAAACCATTGTTTGGCTATGTTACCGCTTTGCTCAGCCCCTCTTATAGCGTTGCTAGTTGCAGGTGAAGTTGAAGATTTCTCCATGGTGGACAGGATTTTGGTTGGGATATCACAATATCTCTTATATTATTAATGCATCTATATATTTGGTAAAGGGTGGAAGGCTCGGCCTTATGCCTGGTGTTTTGTTCCACTCTTGCCGCCCTAGTTTCCGTCATACCGGTGTTATGTTCCCGGATTTTGCGTTCCTAACGCGGTCGGGTGATTTATGGGACCCCCCTGACAGTTCGCTTTGAATAAAACTTGTCCAGCAAGGCCCAACCTTGGTTTTACCATTTGCCTCACCACCACCTATCCCTTTCCCTTGGGTCGGCCAACCCGAGGGTCATCTTTATTTTAGCCCCCCCCGGGCCAGTGCTTGTCTAAGTGCTGGTCCGAACCGAGCGATGTCCGGCGCCCCCTGGGCAACCAGGGTCTATGCCAACCCGACATCTGGCTCATCCGGTGTGCCCTGAGAACGAGATATGTGCAGCTCTTATCGGGATTTGTCGGCACAGCGGGAGGCTTTGCTGGTCTTGTTTTACCATTGTCGAAATGTCTTGTAAACCGGGATTCCGAGACTGATCGGGTCTTCCTGGGAGAAGGTCTATTCCTTCGTTGATCGTGAGAGCTTGTCATGGGCTAAGTTGGGACACCCCTGCAGGGTATAAACTTTCGAGAGCCGTGCCCGCGGTTATGTGGCAGATGGGAATTTGTTAATGTTCGGTTGTAGATAACTTGACACTAGATCCGACTTAAAACGCATCAACCGCGTGTGTAGCCGTGATCGTCTCTTCTCGGCGGAGTCCGGGAAGTGAACACGGTTTCTGTGTTATGTTTGACGTAAGTAGGAGTTCAGGATCACTTCTTGATCATTGCTAGCTTCACGACCGCTCCTTTGTTTCTCTTCTCGCTCTCATTTGCGTATGTTAGCCACCATATCATGCTTAGTCGCTGCTGCAACCTCACCACTTTACCACTTCCTTTCCCATTAAGCTTTGCTAGTCTTGATACCCATGGTAATGGGATTACTGAGTCCTCGTGGCTCACAGATTACTACAACAACAGTTGCAGGTACAGGTTATGCGATGTTCATGACGCGAGAGCGATGCTCGCTTGCGTTGAATTCTTCTTCTGCTTCTTCGATCAGGGGATAGGTTCCAGGTCGGCAGCCTGGGCTAGCAGGGTGGATGTGTTTGAGTTTCTGTTTGTGTTTCATCCGTAGTCGGATGGTGCTCTTATGTATGATGTATTGTTGTATTCGTGTGGCATTGTATGCCTCTTGTATGTATCCCCATCTATTATGTAATGTTGATGTAATGATATCCACCTTGCAAAAGCGTTCCAATATGCGGGTCTATCCTCGGTGGGACCTTCGAGTTCCTTTTGGATAGGGTCGCATATTGGGCGTTACAAGTTGGTATCAGAGCCTCGACCGACCCTAGGAGCCCCCTTGATTGATCGTGTAGTTTGGCCGTTGTTGAGTCTAGAAGAAAACTGTTTTCGAAGTCTAGTTATATCGGAGAGTAGGAATTCTTTTACTCCTCAGCCCCCTTTGTCGCTCTGGTGAGAATCTTGACGTAGGTGTTTTGAACTACTCCTCTTCCCCTTCAAAATTTTCTTTAGGATCACGCGGTTAGTTTTCGTTCGTTGTCCATCCTCTTTTGTCCGGTGCATCTCTCGTCAAGTCGACTCGAACCTCTTTGTTTTTGCCGAGTCCAATCCTCAGTTGTTTTCTTTTCCCACCCGCCCCCCTTCTTCTTCTCGGAACCGGAGTCCGTAATCGAGTATCCATCCTACTTGTGCGAAGCCTTTGCTTTCTTTCCTCAATGATTTCAACCGGTGTTTTTTTCCTTCAAGATATTCGTCAATTTCCCCTTCCAGTTGCCTGTGTTTTTTTCCCCGCCCTCCCACCCTTTTTCTTCCCGGAGCCTGAGTCTCTTTCGAGCATCAATTTTCATTCGTACGGAGCCTCTTCAGTCTTTCGTCAATTATTTCAACCGGTGGATTCTCGTCTCGTTCGTCATTCTTCATCTCTTTTTCTTTTCCGGTGGACTCAATTCAAGTTTTTCGGTGTTGATCATATTCTTTTCCTCGGCTCAAATGTTTTCCCCTTGATCGTTCGCCTCTCGCCAGTTTATCCTTCCGGAGTGTTCAAGACATCTTAGGGATTCGCCCGTGTTCCAATTAATTCGAGGTGGTCACCTCATTCAAATATGTCATTGCTCCGGTGCATCATCTATCTGTTCAACATCCCTTCCCAACGGTGTTATCTCTTCAGTGGTCCCTAACCCACAGGTCTTTTCCCAGGATCTTACCTGACTCTTCTAATTCCCCCGGAGCTATTCTCTAATTCTTTTCAAGGGTGACGTAAGTATGAATTTCATCAGTCACATGCCTTCTCCAAGATCGCTTTCAAATTCTTTTCATTGTTGGCTCAACCCCTTCGCTTTTCATTCTTCCGGAGTATCTCAGTAATTTTGGTGGTGTTTCTCATCGTCATTTGAAGATCGAAGAAGAATTTTTCCTCTAAATCTTGTCCGTTCTCTCGAAGATTCGGGGTTCTAGCTTCATGTTACTCTCGATTTATTCCATTTGTCAGATATTCCTTTTCTCACCCATCCGGACTATGTCAGAAGTTGTTTGCCTGTTTCTTTTCACCGGAGGCCATCGTTCCAGAAGAATTATTTTTCCTCACATTCTCAGCTACCGTTATCCAATTATCCCGGTGCTTCGTTCAAGTGTTCTTTATCCAGTTCGAATTCTTCCGGTTCCCTTGTATCTAAATCCCCTCTTGCATAGTTGTTTCCTAATTCTTCCCGGTGATTCATTCTCTTTCGTCAGTCATTTCCGAATTCTTATGGTGGTTTGTCCAAGATTCTTTTTCCTTGATTACCTTATACCCATTCGTTCTTTCCAATCCTACCGGTGGTTCATGAAGACCTTCTCAAGTTTGCAATATGTCACTTCTCAATCTTTTTTTTTCAAGAAGAATAAGTAATATGCAAAATCCATTGTTGGTCATCAATTTAATTTGATAAAGGATAAGCATACAATAAATCTTATTCTTATTTCATCCAAGTGATTAATCCCTCCCTTCGGAGTTTGTTCTTGATGAATAAATTCTAGTTCCAAGTGTTTCATCTATTCTTTTCCGGAGTTCAAAATTTCCTCGGCCTTCTCGTCGGAACCTCCATCTAAATCATCGCAAGGCTCATCTTATTCTTTCATCCTTCATTCTATCTTATCATCCTTTTGTTACTGGAGTCGTTTCATAGTCTATCTGTTTCCGTCAGCTTTCGATTCTCGTCATTCTCCTCGTTCATCTCTTCTTCTCGAGTGCTCTCGATTCTTTGCTTCTTCTCTAGAGTTCTTGTTTCACCTCATCCCTTTTCCCTTCTGTCTCGGTCCTAAGATCTCGGGACGAGATCTCTTGTTAGTGGAGGAGTGTTGTAACGCCCCGGATTCGTTGCACCAGGTGTCTGCCAGTTATTCGTCGTTGTTGCCATGTCATTTGCTTGCGTGTTGCATTTTGCCATGTCATCATATGCATTTCATATCATGTCATCATGTGCATTTCATTTTGCATACATGTTTGTCTCATGCATCCGAGCATTTTCCCCGTTGTCCGTTTTGCAATCCGGCACTCCTATGTCCTTCGGCGTCCCCCTTTTGCCTCTTCTCTTGTGCAGGTGTTAAATGTTCTCGGAACGGCCCGAGGTTTGCCAAGCGGCCTTGGTATAGCACCGGTAGACCGCCTGTCAAGTTTCGTGCCATTTGGAGGTCGTTTGATACTCCAACGGTTAACCGGGTAACCGCAGAGGCCTCTTTTGTTGCAGCCCAACACCCCTTCCAAAGTGGCCCAAAACCCATCTAACTCCCCTCCATGCTCTCGGTCATTCGATCACGATCGTGTGGGCGAAAACCGCTCCTCATTTGGACTCTCCTAGCTCCCTCTACATATAAATATGTCTTCCTCCCCCGAAATTCGTGGTGCAACCCTAGCTCTCCATCCCCTGCCGCCGCCGGACATGTCCATCCCGTCGCCGGACATGTCCACCGCCACCGCCACCTCACCCCGGCCAATCCCGGCACGCCACCTCAGCCAACGCCGCCGCCTCGCCCAATCCCACCGCGCCACCTCACCCTCTCTCTCTCTCCACCCCGCCGCCGGCCCGCGCGGCCCGGATCGGGCCCGCGGGCCCATCCCGCGCCGCCGCCCGCCAGGCGCGTCGCCCCGCGCCTCCGCCGCCGCCGCCAACGCTCGCCGC
>NC_041382.1:391487339-391489874 GCF_002162155.2 Triticum dicoccoides
GCCCCGGCCGGATCCGCCCCGGCCGCCCGCGCCAGGTGCCGCCCCGGCCCCTCTCCGGCCAGATCCGGTGACCCCGCGCCCGGATCCGGCGACCCCGAGCCCCTCCGGCCATCTCCCTCCTCGACTCCGACGACATCTCCGACGTGCATCGTTTTCCGTGCAAGGTTGACCCCCTGAGATTTGACCAAGTCCCGTATAGTTTGCACATTATCATGCCATGTTTGACCTGCTGTATCTTTGCATCCGTAGCTCCGTTTCGTGCGTGTAATATGTCAAATTGTTCGTCTCGACGAGTACTTCATTGCATTCCATTGCATCATTTTCATTTGAGTTCATCTTGATGCCCGAAATGCTGTTGGAAGAGTGCATGTTGATGTTAATCTGCTGAAACTGTTATAACTTGCTCATTTATCATTTTTGCCATGATTGATGTGTGCATCCTATGAGGTTGATGTCTACATGTATGTTGATATATGCCATGCCATCTTTCCAGGGGTGCCAACCATGTATTTTTGTGAGTTGTGTGCTGAGTGTATCAAGCTTGCTAAGAAGGGTAGTTGCTGTTGCTGTTTTCCTGCCAGATTCTGTTATATTTTGTTGCTATGTTATCATGCTTCTACTAGTCATTGTGGGCATAATCTGGAGATGTTCTGTAAACATGTTTTGATCTACATGTCATGCCCTATCCATTCATGCCCCTGGTTGCATTTATAGCTTGCTGTAGATTGTTCATATCTTGCTCCAAAGTTGCTTGATAATGTTGCTATCAGCCTGTTAACATTAAGTTCACTAGTTCCCATGTGTTTTGCTAGTGTTCCATGCATCCTATGACCTTGCTCTTGCCATGCTTAACTTCACAAACATGCCTTCTTACTGTTGGTTTCCTTGCCATGCCATGTATTGCTCTGTGGTGAGTGGTTCAAGCTCACGAACATGTCTACTTATTGTTGTTCCTGCCATGTATGAATCTGTAATATAATTTGCCATGTTTACATGGGTGCCATCATATTTTCCGTGCCTTTTTGGCTCATGGTCAGTAAGGGTCTTTTGGTCTATGCCTTTAGTAGTATCATGCCATGCCTTTGTTTGCCATGATATGTTCCTGTAACATGTTGTTTGCTTGCTCTAAACATTGCAACCTGATGTTATTTCTGCTAAAGTCTGAAACTGTTATTATTTGCAATCTTACCATGTGCTTTTGAGCATGTTCTAGTAGTTTCTGGAGATAGCTCAGTGTTCATGTTTTGTTATGCTTTACCTGTACTTCATGCCCATGCCTTTTGTTATTATGTTGAGCTGCTGTAGCATATTGTTTTGATGCTTGTAATATGCCTAGTTGCTGTTATGGACAGATTGTTGCTATGACTTGCATAGAGTGTATGTGTTGAACCGTTGCTCCGTTTCGAGTGTGCTCTATATGAAACTTGCGTGATTTTGCATGTAGTTTCATATTATCATGTTGCATCCTTGTTTTGGTGTGTTTGCTTGATGTTTGGGTGCATTTTGCATCAATGCCATGTTTAACTTGTTTTGCTCATATTTTCTAGGCCGTAGCTCCGAATCTAATGAACTTTATATGTAACTTGACTAGAATTTCGTGTAGTTCCTCTTGGTGCTCTTTAACTTGCTGTTTAACAACTTCAACTTAATGTTTGTTCAGTTCTGGACCAATTTCGAAATTTGCATATGAGGACTTACCGGAATTGTTATATGTTGTTCTCGGCCTCATTTAAACTTGCCTTGATGTGTTGTTCTTGTTTGCATCATCTCTTGCCATGAGTAGCTTCATGTAGCTTGGTCATGGATCATGCTTGTTGTGCATCATGCCTTGTTCATGTGTGGTGTGTTTACCTATGTTGTGTGCTTCTTCTTGTTAGTTCCTGTTTCGTTGCGATCGTGAGGATTCGTTCGTCTACGGTTGGTTCGGCTTCGTGGCTTCATCTTCTTCATGGACTCGTTCTTCTTCCTTGCGGGATTTCAGGCAAGATGACCGCTACCCTGGATCTCACTACTATCATTGCTATGCTAGTTGTTTCGTTCTATCGCTATGCTGCGCTACCTATCACCTGTTTATCAAGCCATCCCATATTGCCATGAACCTCTAACCTTTGACACCTTTCCTATGCAAACCATTGTTTGGCTATGTTACCGCTTTGCTCAGCCCCTCTTATAGCGTTGCTAGTTGCAGGTGAAGTTGAAGATTTCTCCATGGTGGACAGGATTTTGGTTGGGATATCACAATATCTCTTATATTATTAATGCATCTATATATTTGGTAAAGGGTGGAAGGCTCGGCCTTATGCCTGGTGTTTTGTTCCACTCTTGCCGCCCTAGTTTCCGTCATACCGGTGTTATGTTCCCGGTTTTACGTTCCTAACGCGGTCGGTTGATTTATGGGACCCCCTGACAGTTCGCTTTGAATAAAACTTGTCCAGCAAGGCCCAACCTTGGTTTTACCATTTGCCTCACCACCACCTATCCCTTTCCCTTGGGTCGGCCAACCCGAGGGTCATCTTTATTTTAGCCCCCCCCCCC
>NC_041382.1:391490054-391499817 GCF_002162155.2 Triticum dicoccoides
GGGCCAGTGCTTGTCTAAGTGCTGGTCCGAACCGAGCGATGTCCGGCGCCCCCTGGGCAACCAGGGTCTATGCCAACCCGACGTCTGGCTCATCCGGTGTGCCCTGAGAACGAGATATGTGCAGCTCTTATCGGGATTTGTCGGCACAGCGGGAGGCTTTGCTGGTCTTGTTTTACCATTGTCGAAATGTCTTGTAAACCGAGATTCCGAGACTGATCGGGTCTTCCTGGGAGAAGGTCTATTCCTTCGTTGATCGCGAGAGCTTGTCATGGGCTAAGTTGGGACACCCCTGCAGGGTATAAACTTTCGAGAGCCGTGCCCGCGGTTATGTGGCAGATGGGAATTTGTTAATGTTCGGTTGTAGATAACTTGACACTAGATCCGACTTAAAACGCATCAACCGCGTGTGTATCCGTGATGGTCTCTTCTCGGCGGAGTCCGGGAAGTGAACACGGTTTCTGTGTTATGTTTGACGTAAGTAGGAGTTCAGGATCACTTCTTGATCATTGCTAGCTTCACGACCGCTCCTTTGTTTCTCTTCTCGCTCTCATTTGCGTATGTTAGCCACCATCATGCTTAGTCGCTGCTGCAACCTCACCACTTTACCACTTCCTTTCCCATTAAGCTTTGCTAGTCTTGATACCCATGGTAATGGGATTACTGAGTCCTCGTGGCTCACAGATTACTACAACAACAGTTGCAGGTACAGGTTATGCGATGTTCATGACGCGAGAGCGATGCTCGCTTGCGTTGAGTTCTTCTTCTGCTTCTTCGATCAGGGGATAGGTTCCAGGTCGGCAGCCTGGGCTAGCAGGGTGGATGTCGTTTGAGTTTCTGTTTGTGTTTCATCTGTAGTCGGATGGTGCTCTTATGTATGATGTATTGTTGTATTCGTGTGGCATTGTATGCCTCTTGTATGTATCCCCATCTATTATGTAATGTTGATGTAATGATATCCACCTTGCAAAAGCGTTCCAATATGCGGGTCTATCCTTGGTGGGACCTTCGAGTTCCTTTTGGATAGGGTCGCATATTGGGCGTTACACTAATCTCTCCAGGATCTAAGATTTGGTGTAGGAGAAGTGAGAGAGAGCCACTTGTGTTCTTGGGGCGATTTTGGATGGAGTGGTCGATCCTCCCCCGGAGTGGGAGAGGGATATTTATACCCCAAGAAAATAGAGCCGTTTCCCACAGTTGTTGACCTACCCGGATGATCTGGACGCATACCCGGATGATCCGGGCAATGCCCGGATGATCCGAGAAGGTCAATATACAATGTGGTGAAGTAGATACCCGGATGTCCGGGGACATAGGCGGATGATCCGGGCAATTCTCGGATGATCCGGGTGGGTAGCCGGATGATCCGGCTAGCGGAATAAGTTATTGTGATGAATTTGTCGAGAAACCCGGATGATCCCGGCTGGAACCCGGATGATCCGGCCAACAAAAAAACAGCAGGAGACCCGAAACTAAAACATGCATAACTTTTACATCCGGACTCCGATTTTGATGATCTTGGGCTCGTTTTGAAGCTATGGAAAAAGCCCAGGTCCTCACATAGAGAACCACCCAAGATCAACAAAAATGGAGGATGGAAATTATGCAAAGGTTTTATCATGTATTTGGGTGACCTATTTAGCTTTGGATTTTCTTTGGTAGATGTATAGGCATTTTGTATTTGTATTGGATAGGAACGAAATATGCCTATGTTGGAATTGAAGTAAATATGCCCTAGAGGCAATAATAAAGTTATTATTTATTTCCTCATATCATGATAAATGTTTATTATTCATGCTAGAATTGTATTAACCGGAAACATAATACATGTGTGAATACATAGACAAACACAACGTCACTAGTATGCCTCTACTTGACTAGCTTATTAATCAAAGATGGTTATGTTTCCTAACCATAGACATGTGTTGTCATTTGATTAATGGGATCACATCATTAGGAGAATGATGTGATTGACATGACCCATTCCGTTAGCCTAGCACTTGATCGTTTAGTATATTGCTATTGCTTTCTTCATGACTTATACATGTTCCTATAACTGTGAGATTATGCAACTCCCGTTTACCGGAGGAACGATTTGGGTGCTACCAAACGTCACAACGTAACTGGGTGATTATAAAGGAGTACTACAGGTGTCTCCAAAGGTACATGTTGGGTTGGCGTATTTCGAGATTAGGTTTTGTCACTCCGATTGTCGGAGAGGTATCTCTGGGCCCTCTCGGTAATGCACATCACTATAAGCCTTGCAAGCAATGTATAATTAGTTAGTTACGGAATGATGCATTACGTAACGAGTAAAGAGACTTGCCGGTAACGAGATTGAACTAGGTATTGGATACCGACGATCGAATCTCGGGCAAGTAACATACCGATGACAAAGGGAACAACGTATGTTGTTATGCGATTTGACCGATAAAGATCTTCGTAGAATATGTAGGAGCCAATATGGGCATCCAGGTCCCGCTATTGGTTATTGACCGAGAATAGTTCTAGGTCATGTCTACATAGGTCTCGAACCCGTAGGGTCCGCACGCTTAACGTTACGATGACAGTTTTATTATGAGTTTATAAGTTTTGATGTACCGAAGTTTGTTCGAAGTCCCGGATGTGATCACGGACATGACGAGGAGTCTCGAAATGGTCGAGGCATAAAGATTGATATATTGGACGACTATATTCGGACACCGGAAGTGTTTCGGGTGATTTCGGAGAAAACCGAAGTGCCGGAGGGGTTACCGGAACCCCCCCCCCCCGGGGAAGTATTGGGCCTTAGTGGGCCTGAGGGGAGAGAGAGGGCAGCAGCCCAGGAGGTGGCGCCCCCCCCCATGAGGAGTCTGAATTGGACTAGGGAAGGGGGCGCGGCCCCCCCTTTCCCTCTCCCTCTCCCTCTCTTTCCTTCCCCCTTCCTCCTTCCTAGTGGGACTAGGAAAGGGGAGTCCTACTCCCACTAGGTGGAGGACTCCCCCCTCCTTGGCGCGCCCCCTAGGGCCGGCCGGCCTCCCCCCTTGCTCCTTTATATACGGGGGCAGGGGGCACCCTAGAGACACACAAGTTGATCTACGGATCGTTCCTTAGCCGTGTGCGGTGCCCCCCTCCACCATATTCCACCTCCGTCATATCGTCGCGGAGTTTAGGCAAAGCCCTGCGCCGGTAGAACATCATCATCGTCACCACGCCGTCGTGCTGACGGAACTCATCCCCGACGCTTTGCTGGATCGGTGCCCGGGCATCGTCATCGAGCTGAACGTGTGCTGAACTCGGAGGTGCCGTACGTTCGGTACTTGGATCGGTCGGATCGTGAAGACGTACGACTACATCAACCGCGTTGTCATAATGCTTCCGCTTACGGTCTACGAGGGTACATGGACAATACTCTCCCCTCTCGTTGCTATGCCATCACCATGATCTTGCGTGTGCGTAGGAATTTTTTTGAAATTACTACATTCCCCAACAGTGGCATCCGAGCCAGGTTTTATGCGTAGATGTCATATGCACGAGTAGAACACAAGTGAGTTGTGGGCGATACAAGTCATACTGCTTACCAGCATGTCATACTTTGGTTCGGCGGTATTGTGAGATGAAGCGGCCCGGACCGACATTACGCGTATGCTTACGCGAGACTGGTTTCACCGTTACGAGCACTCGTGCTTAAAGGTGGCTGGCGGGTGTCTGTCTCTCTCACTTTAGCTGAATTGAGTGTGGCTACGCCCGGTCCTTGCGAAGGTTAAAACAACACTAACTTGACGAACTATCGTTGTGGTTTTGATGCGTAGGTAAGAACGGTCTTGCTAAGCCCGTAGCAGCCACGTAAAATTTGCAACAACAAAGTAGAGGACGTCTAACTTGTTTTTGCAGGGCATGTTGTGATGTGATATGGTCAAGACGTGATGCTATATTTCATTGTATGAGATGATCATGTTTTGTAACCGAAGTTATCGGCAACTGGCAGGAGCCATATGGTTGTCGCTTTATTGTATGAAATGCAAACGCCCTGTAATTGCTTTACTTTATCACTAAGCGGTAGCGGTAGTCGTAGAAGCAATAGATGGTGTAACAACAACGATGCTACGATGGAGATCAAGGTGTCGCGCCGGTGACGATGGTGATCACGATGGTGCTTTGAAGATGGAGATCACAAGCACAAGATGATGATGGCCATATCATATCACTTATATTGATTGCATGTGATGTTTATCCTTTATGCATCTTATCTTGCTTTGATTGCGGTAGCATTTTAAGATGATCTCTCACTAATTATCAAGAAGTGTTCTCCCTGATTATGCACCGTTGCGAAAGTTCTTCGTGCTGAGACACCACATGATCATTGGGTGTGATAGGCTCTAGGTTCAAATACAACGGGTGCAAAACAGTTGCACACGCGGAATACTCAGGTTAAACTTGACGAGCCTAGCATATACAGATATGGCCTCGGAACACGAAGACCGAAAGGTCGAACGTGAATCATATAGTAGATATGATCAACATAGTGATGTTCACCATTGAAACTACTCCATCTCACGTGATGATCGGACATGGTTTAGTTGATTTGGATCACGTAATCACTTAGATGACTAGAGAGATGTCTGTCTAAGTGGGAGTTCTTAAATAATACGATTAATTGAACTTAAATTTATCATGAACTTAGTACCTCATAGTATTTTGCTTGTCTATGTTTGTTGTAGATAGATGGCTCGTGTTGTTGTTCCGTTGAATTTTAATGCGTTCCTTGAGAAAGCAAACTTGAAAGATGATGGTAGCAATTACACGAACTGGGTCCATAACCTGAGGATTATCCTCATTGCTGCACAGAAGAATTACGTCCTGGAAGCACCGCTGGGTGCCAGGCCTGCTGCTGATGCAACTGACGATGTTAAGAACGTCTGGCAGAGCAAAGCTGATGACTACTCGATAGTTCAGTGTGCCATGCTTTACGGCTTAGAACCGGGTCTTCAACGACGTTTTGAACGTCATGGAGCATATGAGATGTTCCAGGAGTTGAAGTTAATATTTCAAGCAAATGACCGGATTGAGAGATATGAAGTCTTCAATAAGTTCTATAGCTGCAAGATGGAGGAGAATAGTTCTGTCAGTGAACACATACTCAAAATGTCTGGGTATAATAATCACTTGATTCAACTGGGAGTTAATCTTCCTAATGATAGTGTCATTGACAGAATTCTTCAATCACTGCCACCAAGCTACAAGAGCTTCGTGATGAACTATAATATGCAAGGGATGGACAAGACTATTCCCGAGCTCTTCGCAATGCTAAAAGCCGCGGAGATAGAAATCAAAAAGGAGCATCAAGTGTTGATGGTTAACAAGACCACCAGTTTCAAGAAAAAGGGCAAAGGGAAGAAGAAGGGGAACTTCAAGAAGAACAGCAAACAAGTTGCTGCTCAAGAGAAGAAACCCAAGTCTGGACCTAAGCCTGAGACTGAGTGCTTCTACTGCAAGCAGACTGGACACTGGAAGCGGAACTGCCCCAAGTATTTGGCGGATAAGAAGGATGGCAAAGTGAACAAAGGTATATGTGATATACATGTTATTGATGTGTACCTTACTAATGCTCGCATTAGTACCTGGGTATTTGATACTGGTTCTGTTGCTAATATTTGCAACTTGAAACAGGGACTACGGATTAAGCGAAGATTGGCTAAGGACGAGGTGACGATGCGCGTGGGAAATGGTTCCAAAGTCGATGTGCTCGCGGTCGGCACGCTACCTCTACATCTACCATCAGGATTAGTTTTAGACCTAAATAATTGTTATTTGGTGCCAGCGTTCAGCATGAACATTATATCTGGATCTTGTTTGATGCGAGAGGTTATTCATTTAAATCAGAGAATAATGGTTGTTCTATTTATATGAGTAATATCTTTTATGGTCATGCACCCTTGAAGAGTGGTCTATTTTTATTGAATCTCGATAGTAGTGATACACATATTCATAGTGTTGAAACCAAAAGATGCAGAGTTGATAATGACAGTGCAACTTATTTGTGGCACTGCCGTTTAGGTCATATCGGTGTAAAGCGCATGAAGAAACTCCATACTGATGGGCTTTTGGAATCACTTGATTATGAATCACTTGGTACTTGCGAAACGTGCCTCATGGGCAAGATGACTAAAACGCCGTTCTCTGGAACTATGGAGCGAGCAACTGATTTGTTGGAAATCATACATACTGATGTTTGTGGCCCAATGAATGTTGAGGCTCGCGGCGGGTATCGTTATTTTCTCACCTTCACAGATGATTTGAGCAGATATGGGTATATCTACTTAATGAAACACAAGTCTGAAACATTTGAAAAGTTCAAAGAATTTAAGAGTGAAGTGGAAAATCATCGTAACAAGAAAATAAAGTTTCTACGATCTGATCGTGGAGGAGAATATTTGAGTTACGAGTTTGGTTTACATTTGAAACAATGCGGAATAGTTTCGCAACTCACGCCACCCGGAACACCACAACGAAACGGTGTGTCCGAACGTCGTAATCGTACTTTACTAGATATGGTGCGATCTATGATGTCTCTTACTGATTTACCGCTATCGTTCTGGGGTTATGCTTTAGAGACGACCGCATTCACATTGAATAGGGCACCATCAAAATCCGTTGAGACGATGCCTTATGAACTGTGGTTTGGCAAGAAACCAAAGTTGTTGTTTCTTAAAGTTTGGGGCTACGATGCTTATGTGAAGAAACTTCAACCAGATAAGCTCAAACCTAAATCGGAGAAATGTGTCTTCATAGGATACCCAAAAGAGACTATTGGGTACACCTTCTATCACAGATCCGAGAGCAAGATTTTCGTCGCTAAAATCGAATCCTTTCTAGAGAAGGAGTTTCTCTCGAAAGAAGTGAGTGGGAGGAAAGTAGAACTTGATGAGGTAACTGTACCTGCTCCCTTATTGGAAAGTAGTTCATCACAAGAACCGGTTCCTGTGACAACTACACCAATTAGTGAGGAAGCTAATGATATTGATCATGAAACTTCAGATCAAGTTTCTACTGAACCTCGTAGGTCTACCAGAGTAAGATCCGCACCAGAGTGGTACGGTAATCCTATTCTGGAAGTCATGTTACTTGACCATGATGAACCTACGAACTATGAGGAAGCGATGATGAGCCCAGATTCCGCAAAATGGCTAGAGGCCATGAAATCTGAGATGGGATCCATGTATGAGAACAAAGTATGGAGTTTGGTTGACTTGCTCGATGATCGGCAAGCCATTGAGAATAAATGGATCTTTAAGAAGAAGACTGACGCTGATGGTAATGTAACTGTCTATAAAGCTCGACTTGTTGCGAAAGGTTTTCGACAAGTTCAAGAGGTTGACTACGATGAGACTTTCTCACCTGTAGCGATGCTTAAGTCTGTCCGAATCATGTTAGCTATTGCTGCATTTTATGATTATGAAATTTGGCAAATGGATGTCAAAACTGCATTCTTGAATGGATTTCTGGAAGAAGAGTTGTATATGATGCAGCCAGAAGGTTTTGTTGATCCAAAAGGTGCTAACAAAGTATGGAAGCTCCAGCGATCCATTTATGGACTGGTGCAAGCATCTCGGAGTTGGAATAAACGCTTTGATAGTGTGATCAAAGCATATGGTTTTATACAGACTTTTGGAGAAGCCTGTATTTACAAGAAAGTGAGTGGGAGCTCTGTAGCATTTCTGATATTATATGTAGATGACATATTATTAATTGGAAATGATATAGAATTTCTGGATAGCATAAAGGGATACTTGAATAAAAGTTTTTCAATGAAAGACCTCGGTGAAGCTGCTTACATATTGGGCATCAAGATTTATAGAGATAGATCAAGACGCTTAATAGGACTTTCACAAAGCACATATCTTGATAAAATTTTGAAAAGGTTCAAAATGGATCAGGCAAAGAAAGGGTTCTTACCCGTGCTACAAGGTGTGAAGTTGAGTCAGACTCAATGCCCGACCACAGCAGAAGATAGAGAGAAAATGAAAGATGTTCCCTACGCTTCAGCCATAGGCTCTATCATGTATGCAATGCTGTGTACCAGACCTGACGTATGCTTAGCAATAAGCTTGGCAGGAAGGTACCAAAGTAATCCAGGAGTGGATCACTGGACAGCGGTCAAGAACATCCTGAAATACCTGAAAAGGACTAAGAATATGTTTCTCATATATGGAGGTGACAAAGAGCTAGTCGTAAATGGTTATGTCGATGCAAGCTTTGACACTGATCCGGACGATTCTAAATCGCAAACCGGATACGTATTTTTATTAAACGGTGGAGCTGTAAGTTGGTGCAGTCCTAAACAAAGCGTCGTGGCGGGATCTACATGTGAAGCGGAGTACATAGCTGCTTCGAAAGCAGCAAATGAAGGAGTCTGGATGAAGGAGTTCATTTCCGATCTAGGTGTCATACCTAGTGCATCGGGACCAATGAAGATCTTCTGTGACAATACTGGTGCAATTGCCTTGGCAAAGGAATCCAGATTTCACAAGAGGACCAAGCACATCAAGAGACGCTTCAATTCCATCCGGGACCAAGTCCAAGTGGGAGACATAGAAATTTGCAAGATACATACGGATCTGAATGTTGCAGACCCGTTGACTAAGCCTCTCTCACGAGCAAAACATGATCAACATCAAGACTCCATGGGTGTTAGAATCATTACTATGTAATCTAGATTATTGACTCTAGTGCAAGTGGGAGACTGAAGGAAATATGCCCTAGAGGCAATAATAAAGTTATTATTTATTTCCTCATATCATGATAAATGTTTATTATTCATGCTAGAATTATATTAACCGGAAACATAATACATGTGTGAATACATAGACAAACACAAAGTCACTAGTATGCCTCTACTTGACTAGCTTATTAATCAAAGATGGTTATGTTTCCTAACCATAGACATGTGTTATCATTTGATTAATGGGATCACATCATTAGGAGAATGATGTGATTGACATGACCCATTCCGTTAGCCTAGCACTTGATCGTTTAGTATATTGCTATTGCTTTCTTCATGACTTATACATGTTCCTATAACTGTGAGATTATGCAACTCCCGTTTACCGGAGGAACACTTTGGGTGCTACCAAACGTCACAAGGTAACTGGGTGATGATAAAGGAGTACTACAGGTGTCTCCAAAGGTACATGTTGGGTTGGCATATTTTGAGATTAGGTTTTGTCACTCTCCGATTGTCGGAGAGGTATCTCTGGGCCCTCTCGGTAATGCACATCACTATAAGCCTTGCAAGCAATGTAGCTAATGAGTTAGTTACGGAATGATGCATTACGTAACGATTAAAGAGACTTGCCGGTAACGAGATTGAACTAGGTATTGGATACCGACGATCAAATCTCGGGCAAGTAACATACCGATGACAAAGGGAACAACGTATGTTGTTATGCGATTTGACCGATAAAGATCTTCGTAGAATATGTAGGAGCCAATATGGGCATCAAGGTCCCGCTATTGGTTATTGACCGAGAATAGTTCTAGGTCATGTCTACATAGGTCTCGAACCCGTAGGGTCCGCACGCTTAACGTTACGATGACAGTTTTATTATGAGTTTATAAGTTTTGATGTACCGAAGTTTGTTCGGAGTCCCGGATGTGATCACGGACATGACGAGGAGTCTCGGAATGGTCGAGACATAAATATTGATATATTGGACGACTATATTCGGACACCGGAAGTGTTTCGGGTGATTTCGGAGAAAACCGGAGTGCCGGAGGGGTTACCGGA
>NC_041382.1:391500348-391519278 GCF_002162155.2 Triticum dicoccoides
TCCCTCTCCCTCTCCCTCTCTTTCCTTGCCCCTTCCTCCTTCCTAGTGGGACTAGGAAAGGGAGTCCTACTCCTACTAGGAGGACTCCCCCCTCCTTGGCGCGCCCCCTAGGGCCGGCCGGCCTCCCCCCCTTGATCCTTTATATACGGGGGCAGGGGGCACCCTAGAGACACACAAGTTGATCTATGGATCGTTCCTTAGCCGTGTGCGGTGCCCCCCTCCACCATATTCCACCTCGGTCATATCGTCGCGGAGTTTAGGCGAAGCCCTGCGCCGGTAGAACATCATCATCGTCACCACGCCGTCGTGCTGACGGAACTCATCCCCGACGCTTTGCTGGATCGATGCCCGGGGATCGTCATCGAGCTGAACGTGTGCTGAACTCGGAGGTGACGTACATTCGGTACTTGGATCGGTCGGATCGTGAAGATGTACGACTACATCAACCGCGTTGTCATAACGCTTCCTCTTACGGTCTACGAGGGTACGTGGACAATACTCTCCCCTCTCGTTGTTATGCCATCATCATGATCTTGCGTGTGCGTAGGAATTTTTTTGAAATTACTACGTTCCCCAACAGGAATATGATGTGAGGAAGTAGAAATAGAAGATGTTGACTTGAGAAAATCTATCACTAACCCCTTTGATACCCTCTTAATAGTGCGGGATCCCTATAACTCAAGAATCATAAAAGAACTATACTAGATAGCTTCCGAAAACTCATTCTTGAGCATATATCCTTTTCGATGGTCATTGATCCTCACAACTAAAGCCAAAGGAACTAATACCTTTGACTACAACATTCCAATTGAGCTTGATGTTGACATTTATGCTTGGCTCAAGTCAGAACGATGATCTTGATCATGACACTTGATGAAGGCTTCAAATAGATCCCCCATACACAATGTGGGAGGTTTGCTTTCTATTCATCTTCACGTATCCATCATGTGATCATCCACAAGCTTCAAGCATGTAATCCCTCGGGATGGTTATCTTAAACTTGCCCTTGTCAACCATGATCATCAACACTTGATGTTATCCTCTTATGGACACTTGAAATCTCTCTCTCAATGCGAGCTCATGAGAATCACCTAACCCTCAAAAACATAGACAACACATAGTATGGTTTAGTACACAAAGTGCAATTGACAATTGCTTATCATACCACAAGATCCTATGTGGTGCATCGTTTGCACTCGTGTGTTGAACATTTAGTGTTTGATCTTTCAGCTTCCTCTTGGTCAACCGATATCTCTACTCCATGTTTAATCTTGACGTCTTGAAGGGTATATTGAATTCTTCAGTTGAATACTTGATCAATCATGACTCAACACATGAGTCCATTATGATCACATCTTTTAGCCACTCCTAGAATTCATCATTCAAATCATCCTTTTAGGATCTTGATCCATTGTGGCTCAAACCATAGCTCTAAGTAGGTAATCCTTCAGATACTCCGATGAACTCCATTTTGATCATCTCTATGTAATTGTTGCTTCAAAGGAGTTGTCTTCCAATATTCTTCAATCATTTTCCAATGGGGCTAACCTTCAATGTATATCTCAATGTAAACATTAGTCCATAAGGATTGTCATTTAATTACCAAAACCACACATTGGGACTTACATGTACTTTCAATCTCCCCCGTTTTGGTAATCGATGACAATCTCAACAAGAGGGTTTGTATAATGAATTTTAAACAAGCATGTAATTTATCTAAGGATAAATTGTATACTTGGGATGGTTGTATTATCATCAAGACACTACACAAGCATTTGATGATAGTACACCCATAGTATATAGAGCAAACTCCCCCACAATATATGCATGTGTGAATGAACTTTGAATGTCATTGCATATGTTGGTTGACATAAACTAGGAGAAGATTTCTCTATATATGTTGGTTGACATAAACTAGGAGAAGATTTCTCTATATACAATAATCATCAATGCAACAAGAATATATATAACAAGGGTAGATTGCATGAGTAACAACAAGCACTACAAAAATACTTATCTTAAACCCTCTAAACTTCTCCCCCATTGGCAACAAATGCCAAAATGGACCAATATAGTATGAGATCCTCCTTAATGTGTGCATATCGCAAAAAAAAAGGTGAGTGAAATCAAATGCACATATTCAATGATGAAAAATTGAGGAGCTCAACCCATATATAGGATCTATAGAATGTAACAAGATAGTATGATATGAAAATAAGATTAGACATGGGAGGAAAACATTCAAAATATCCAAAGAACATATTTTGGACAAGATAAAATAGGAATATCAAATGTGATCATCATGTCAAGTATGGGTTCTAAATAGATTCAAAACACATGAGAGCACAAGATCATGAGTGCACAAAATTATATGCAAAACATACAAGCACTCATGACACAACCTCTTACCGAAGCCACCTTAAGAATAAAAGGAAACAAACAAAGTGGCCGACAAGGAATAAATGATATCAAGGAAAGATATGAGCTTTCTCATGTATAAAATTTCTAAGTGGCCAATAATAATCATGATATGTATCCACAAAGAAACTTGTATACACAAAATAGACGCAATTGATAAGAACATGATATCTACAAGTGAATCCATTATTATACAACTGTGATCCTAGCATGAGAGCAAGGCACATGGCACAAATTGATCTCATTTGCATAACTCAAAGTGAAGCAAGCAATCAAAAGACCTGACGAGCCAAAAGGATAAAAGAATATTATGATTTGGGCAAAGGAGCGTTCTAGGGAAAATAGAGAAGCTCCCCATGATTTGTGCACTATTTAGTATTTTTGTATTTGGATACAAGTGCACAAAATAGTATCATCACTCCCCAAAATCAATAGGAACACAAAACAATTGCAAGCAAGCATAGATAAGAAAAGAAGCCTAGCATTTTCAACAAACGTATGGTTGAGCAACATGTAAATGAGGCAACCTAAGAATAGGCACAACCAAAATGATGTGTGTGAGTCACGTCAAAGCACTTGAGAAGACTAGTATAAGGATGATAATTAAGTATCAACATAGTCTTGAGTAAATGAGATACAAGGTGCAAGACATGTCCTTCCCACACGCACGAAGTTAAGAAGGTCACACACACATCAAGAAAATGGATTCACAAGCTCACTAATAGCAAATTAAAAATCAAAGCTTGTGACAACCCATGATGAAGATAGGAAATAATAGGCTTGTCAAGACAAGCACGAGGACAACAATCTTCACCAAACATGAGTGCACTAAGATGCAAAGAGGTAAGACACGCACTCATACAACAAATGCTTCCACGAAGCCACCAAAGATATAAAAAGAGAATGAAACGGTGGACATGAAAGAATAGGGATATCAACTAGGGATGTAACTTGTCTCACGTGTATAAGATTCTAGGTAGATGACAATCATGATGATATATATCCACAAAGAGGATGTACACATGAAATAGTTACAAAAGGAAAGAATAAGATATCCAAACGGGAGACATAAAATATACCAATGAGATCTTTGCTTGAAAGTATAGCACATGGCTTAATGTAATCTTATCGTATATTAATGAACTCCAAACAAACAACCATCAAAGACATCACAACTAGCAACAAGAGATCATTGTTGCGATTCTTTGAGAAAGGAAACAAGTATGACAAGAACGAGTCAAGAAATTCATGCCATGATGCAACCTACACAAGGTTGAATGCAAGAAGTGTATGCATGAAGTAGATACTTGTTACCGAGATAGCATTGGAATGATGTAGTAGGTAATGGTTCGAGCTTGGCTCTAATTTCCTCATAGTGCCACCACTTTCATGAATAAGCCAAGCACCCAATGCTTCTCAAATGTACCTAAAACAATTTAAGTACAATATGGTCCCCAAACTTATTGGGTCCAACGTAGTTAGCATAACTACAAAACATAGGGTAAAATCACTTAAATATGTGCATATCGATATGAATTTGAATATCATGCACATCTTAGCTATTAAGAATTTTTTGGATTTACGATATATATATTGGATCAAATAAAGCAAACAAGGCATGCGAATTTACACATAGTAAATACACATGCACAAGCCTCCCAAAGTCCAGGGAGATACAAATTGGACAAATGAACACATAACCGTTAATACTTTCAATAACATCACTAGTCATTCATGTTGTCTAAAATGACTCAAAGTGACACATCAACATATGATAGCACACAAAGTTCAACATATGAACCAAGGAAAAACAATGAGCATATAAGATATGCATTGCACACATACTCATGGGAATATCTTACTCAAGTAGATATAGGACACTATAAACAATGAGATAACAAACTACCATAACTCCATACAAACTAATAAGATGAAGTCGAACAAAATGGTGTTTCAATTTGACATTCGGTGTAGAAACCAAATAAGTACATGATCATCTATACTAACACAAGCATAACATGAGACTTTAGAAATAAACACAATGATTGGATAGCATATTATTAACATTCCAATTAGATAGATCATCATGCAAAGCAACAATTGGAATGGATCTATTCAAATGATTTTCCAAATACGATTTTTAAGATAACCATGGGCAAAACCGCACAAGAATACCATACTCAAACAAAGCATTGCATGCCACAGAGATATAAGATAATCTCAAATATAAATTCTAAGTGGCAAACTAGCAAACCTCTATTGTTAATGTTCACACGAGAAGTGATATGCACAAAGTATATCACTCCCCCATAATGTGATAATCCATGTATTATCCATAAGAGGCAAATGAAACCCAACTAAGGATAATTAATGGATGAGGATTTGAGTTTCAAATGAACTTTACATACCACATAGTAACTAGATAATATTGCACTAACAATACTAGGTGGTATCCTGCATATATACATATTTAAGGTTTGTGATATGCGTAAAACATAGCACTCCCCCATAATGTGATGATCCATTAATATCTCAAAAACACCAATGAAGATTCAATTAATGAAGCAATAAAGGCTCGAAACCACACACACAACTATATGATGTGCATAGCAACTTACGCATGCTAGATAACACGAATCAAGTATATTAGGAGACACAACATAAACAAACACATGCTAGGTACAAAACCTAAACATGCATGGGGCTAGTAACTTTCAATGTAGACAATATAAATACAAGTTACCGCCACGAGGAGCATTGGACTGGCAAATATGATGATAATTCACATGACTTGGTTTGAACCACAATGAATGGTGAGAATCATTTTTCTTCATGAACTAGCCAAGTCTCCAATGCCCTCCACACACCTATTGATCAAGTTTGAGCTAGATGGTCCCCAACCACGTTGGGTCCTAAGAAGTTAGTAACAATAGGCTTGGCAACCCAAATGGTCTTATCCACTTTCAAACCACTTTGGGCACCAACACACTTGGCAAACATATTGCCATAAATATCCTTCCTAAGTGAATAATGATCATAGATAATTGAAGGCTTAGAGATGTTACCATTGGGACATGATGAAGCTATGTGTCCCTTCTTACGGCAAATATAGCAACATGTACTCCCCCTTCTCTTCTTCTTTACTTTCTCAACTTGGTAAGTAATAACATGGTTCATCATGGATAGTGGCCGTTCTTCAACTTGAGGTTGAACTTGAGATTGAGCTTGAGGCCGCTTCCCATGTAGCTTCCCTTCATAAGCCCTTTTCTTCAAGGGACAAGATCTCACGTGATGTCCAACCTTTCTGCACTTAAAGCAAGAAATGTTGGAGTCGTTCTTGGCTTGGTCTTGCCCCCTTTTCTTGTTAATGGATTTCTTCTTGTTGGAGTGAAAACTATGTCCATCATCGCGCTTTTCCAAGTCTTTCTTCAAACTAGTGACTTGGGCCTTGAGCTCATTAATTTCCTCTACATGGTTAGTTTCAAGACTAGAAACAAGAGGACTAGTGCAAGTAGAAACTTCATGGTTAGAGCAACAAGACAAGGTGAGCAATTCATCATGAGGTGTATCAATATCATGTAGAGAGGAATTGCAAGGACTAGCACATGGCAATACGGCATTTCGAGTAGAAGATGTGCTAATATCCACATGAGACTCACACGATTTTACCTTCGTGACCATAGCCTCATGAGCTAACTTTAGCCCATCATGGGAGATTAGAAGATCCTCATAAGTGCTTGAAAGCTTTTCATGACTTTCTTCCAATTTCCCATAATTCCTAGTTAGCAAATCAAGTTGAGTCCTTAGCTCGACATTCTCCTTCAAAATTGATGCTTCACATGAAATCGAGTTAGTAACACAAGCATCATTATCAATATCATAGGAGCAAGTAGCAATTAGAGACTTCTCATGAGTTGATTGAAGCTCCTCATGAGACTTAGAGAGTTTGATGAGCTCTACCTTGACATTATTGCATTCAAGGAGAAGGAGCTCAAAATCCTCTTTAAGTTTACCATGAGTACTTTCAATCTCTTCTTTTAAAGACCTCAAGTCACTAATACATTGATGAGCCTTAGCAAGTTCATGTTCAAGTTGTTCACTTTTCGCTTGCTCGTTAAGAAATAAGTCATTACGTTTTTCAAAGCAAGCAAGAACATCTTGGAACCTTTTATAAGTGTTATTTTTAGCTCCATGAAGAGTTTTCCCAATCTCATAGAGATTTTGAGTCAAGTCATCATCATCATCCTCATTACAACTATCACCATTATCACTAAGAGAAGATGATACCTCGTCATTACCTCTTGCCATGAGGCCCATGTGAACAAAGGGGGTTGATGATGATTCTTTTGGAGAAGAGGGTTCTTCATCAATCAAGCATGCCTCATCTTTCTTGATTTCCTCTGCATGCCTAGTCATAGAACAACTAGAGGAAACCAAGGCATTTCTATCATGGCAACATGGGAGATCAAGCATATCATCACAAATGAGCTTAACACCATCATCACAAGATATTTCTTCACTCACCATGTCATTACCTTGTGGCACGCCACATGATGGTGAAGTGGAAGAAATGAAGTGTGCAAGTAATCGGAGGTGGAAGTAATAGTGAGCTCTTCATGATTTAAAAATGTGGAGAACTCCAGCATCAACTCCCCAAATAGAATACTATTTTCATCAAGATTGGACCCACCATATGCATCTTCAAGTTTGGTCCAAGTCTCATGAGCCGACTTGCAAGTCGTGACTGCCTTAAACACTTCAAAGGTTAAAGTTTGATGAATGATAAGAGAAGTATCACAATCAAGATACATATCCTCAATAGATGGAGAAAGTCCATCCTTTGCAATAGAAATTCCTACAAGGACAATTCGCAAAGCATTTGGACCCATGGCCCGAAAGTGACAAAGCATGCGAATTCTCCATAGGTGATAATTTGTGCCATCCAAATAAAAAGTGTTGTTGTGAACTAAATCATTAGTCGACATCGATACTCTCCAGGAGGCGAAACCTAATAAGGAGAGACCTTGCTCTGATACCAATTGAAAGGACCACGATGTCGCCTAGAGGGGGGGGGGGTGAATAGGCATTTTAAAATCTTCTACGGATTTGGCTATATCCTAATGCGGAAATAAACTAAGCGGATACTTTTCAAGCACAAATCCTAAATATACTAGGCTCACTAAGTGCACCAACAACACAGGATAAAGAAGACAAGAACAACGAGGATATGAGTAAGCACAAGTAAGTTACACAAACTTACTCAGTGTATATCACGAGATATGGAAATGAATAATACACACAACCACAAGTAAGCAATACAAGCTTACACAAATTGTATCACAATATATGGAATTGAATGATACAACCAAACTCAAGTAAGCACTACAAGCTTACACAAGTTATGTCACAAGATATGGAAATGAATGTTACAAAGCTAGCAATTCACACTGAGCACAAGATAGAACAATAGTAGGAAGTATGAATTGTGGACTATGAAGTGTTGGCCTAAATAATCTCTTCAAGGGAATAGCCAACACACGACAATGAGAACAACAAGATATAGTGAATGCAAGGTCAAGAGACTAAAGTAAACCACAAGTAAGGAGTTAGGGTTAGGGATAACCAAAGTCACGGAGACGAGGATGTATCCCGATGTTCACTTCCTTGGAGGGAAGCTAGTCACCGTTGGAGGGATGGGTGTTACCACAAAGGCACACCAACACCACAAAGGCTCACCCTATTCTCCTTGAGATATCACCACGAAGGCGATTCCCAACCACTAGTGGTAGACCTTGAGGCGGCCTCCAAACCTCCACAAACTTTCCGAGGGACAAATCACAAGTTGATTCCTCACCGGAGCACTGCTACCGCCTAGGAGTCTCCAACCTCCAAGAGTAACAAGATCAAGGGGGAAATGCTCAAGACTTGCTCAAATCACGAATTGCTTTGGTCACAAGAGGGAGAGGGAGAGGATCTATCTTTTGATTGGAACAACTCTCAAGAACACTCACTAATCTCTCCGGGATCTAAGATTTGGTGTAGGAGAAGTGAGAGGGAGCCACTTGTGTTCTTGGGGCGATTTTGGATGGAGTGGTCAACCCTCTCCCGGAGTGGGAGAGGGATATTTATACACCCCAAGAAAATAGAGCCGTTTCCCACAGTTGTTGACCTGCCCGGATGATCTGGACGCATACCCGAATGATCCGGGCAATGCCCGGATGATCCGAGAAGGTCAATATACAATGTTGTGAAGTAGATACCCGGATGTCCGGGGACATAGCCGGATGATCCGGGCAATTCTCGGATGATCCGGGTGGGTAGCCGGATGATCCGGCTAGCGGAATAAGTTACTGTGATGAATTTGTCGAGAAACCCGGATGATCCGGGCCGGAACCCGGATGATCCGGCCAACAAAAAAACAGCAGGAGACCCGAAACTAAAACATGCATAACTTTTACATCCAGACTCCGATTTTGATGATCTTGGGCTCGTTTTGAAGCTATGGAAAAAGCCCAGGTCCTCACATAGAGAACCACCCAAGATCAACAAAAATGGAGGATGCAAATTATGCAAAGGTTTTCTCATGTATTTGGGTGACCTATTTAGCTTTGGTTTTTCTTTGGTAGATGTATAGGCATTTTGTATTTGTATTGGATAGGAACATAATATGCCTATGTTGGAATATGATGTCAGGAAGTAGAAATAGAAGATGTTGACTTGAGAAAATCTATCACTAACCCCTTTGATCCCCTCTTAATAGTGCGGGATCCCTATAACTCAAGAATCATAAAAGAACTATACTAGATAGCTTCCGAAAACTCATTCTTGAGCATATATCCTTTTCGATGGTCATCGATCCTCACAACTAAAGCCAAAGGAACCAATACCTTTGACTACAGCATTCCAATTGAGCTTGATGTTGACGTTTATGCTTGGCTCAAGTCAGAAAGATGATCTTGATCATGACACTTGGTGAAGGCTTCAAATAGATCCCTCATACACAATGTGGGAAGGTTTGCTTTCTATTCATCTTCACGTGTCCATCATGTGATCATCCACAAGCTTCAAGCATGTAATCCTTCGGGATGGTTATCTTGAACTTGCCCTTGTCAACCATGATCATCAACACTTAATGTTATCCTCTTATGGACACTTGAAATCTCTCTCTCAATGCGAGCTCATGAGAATCACCTAACCCTCAAAAACATAGACAACACATAGTATGGGTTAGTACACAAAGTGCAATTGACAATTGCTTATCATACCACAAGATCCTATGTGGTGCATCGTTTGCACTCGTGTGTTGAACATTTAGTGTTTGATCTTTGAGCTTCCTCTTGGTCAACCGATATCTCTACTCCATGTTTAATCTTGACGTCTTGAAGGGTATATTGAATTCTTCACTTGAATAGCTTGCTTGAATACTTGATCAATCATAACTCAACACATGAGTCCATTATTTTTTTTTGAAACGAAGGCAAAAGATTTGCCTCATCGATTAATTAAGAAGAAGAGAATTGCCCAGTTAATTAACGGAAAACCGGGCGAAAACCGAACATGAGTCCATTATGATCATATCTTTTAGCCACTCCTAGAATTCATCATTCAAATCATCCTTTTAGGATCTTGATCCATTGTGGCTCAAACCATAGCTCTAAGTAGGTAATCCTTCGGATACTCCGATGAACTCCATTTTGATCATCTCTATGTAATTGTTGCTTCAAAGGAGTTGTCTTCCAATATTCTTCAATCATTTTCCAATGGGGCTAACCTTCAATGTATATCTCAATGTAAACATTAGTCCATAAGGATTGTCATTTAATTACCAAAACCACACATGGGGACTTACATGTACTTTCAGCAGTCGAGCTGCAAGGGGCTGTGGTCAGAGACGACCGAGGTGAGGCACCGGAGGTGGAATTCACCATGCAACTCCTCCCAGTCGACGGTGCAAAGGACACGATCAAGGTGGACCAATGTCGGGGGTGACTGCTCGTTGGACCACGTGTAGCGGCGACCGTTGAGGTAAACCTCCTTGAGCGCCAAGTCGTTCATGGTGCGCCGGAAGCGGCCGATCATGCGTCGGTTGACGTTCCGGTTGTTCTTATCTTCGTCGCGATGTATGAGGTTGAAATCCCCACAAATCATCCAAGGCCCGGAGCAGTCCATGCGTATGTCGCGGAGCTCCTGCAGGAAGGCGATCTTGGCCTCGTCCGGCTGCGGTCTGTAGACCACGGTGTGCGAGCGCCGGTGGGGGTGGAAACATGGGTGGTCAAGGCGTTGGCAGTGAATAGGAGGTCAGAGATGACTATCTCCCTACTCTTCTAGGCCAACAGGATGCCGCCACGGGTTCCTTGCGCGGACAGGTACACGTAGTCATCAAACTCCGAGCCGAGGGCTTCGAGGACAGTCGACGAGCAGATCAAAGCCATCTTAGTTTCTTGCAAACAAACGAGGATGCATTGGCGGTTACAACAAGCGACCTGACAGCAGTACGACGTGCACGCGCGTTGAGGCCGTGCACGTTCCATATCAAGATTTTGGGGTTGTGCTCCATGGGGACGAGGTCGACGAGGGAGGGCAAGGGCGAAGCTAGGCCTCGATCGGGCTGCCCGCGACCACCGTCGTGATAGGCGCGACGGCAAAATCCACGGGGAGCTCGCGATCCACCAGAGCGGCGATGGCCGATAGGACAGACAGGGGGATGGGCGCGGCAAAGAGGTTGTCTTACGCCTTCATCTCCGCGGATGTGATCTTCTGGTTGAATACAACGACCCCAAGGGTGCGCAAGATGTGGACTTGGGCACGTCGCTTGGCCGTGGGAGGGCGACGGACTTGTGGGCTGCGGTCGAGGCCGATCGCCCGCGGCATTGGGAGAAGTTGAGCGGGCATCTCCTTGGTCGTTTGCTAGGAATCTGGAGGGCTGCATCGATCTGTTTGGTGGCCGCCGCGAGGAAGTCGCCAAGGGTCCACGTCGTTGTGGCAGCCGCGCGGGGGCGGGACCAGCACATCGTGATGGGAGGCGAGGCGAAGCGTGTGGCCGGGCTGGGATTAGTGGGGCATGCCGCATGGGCGGCGCCATCCACGAGCGCGCTATGTTGGGCCTCCAGCCCCACCTCGACAGGCGGGTCCTCATGATGGGCTTCATGCTGGGCCGTGGGGGGTTGGGCCACGAGGGGTGCCGAGGGATCATCCTTGCGCAGCACGCCACCAAAGGCAGGATCCTCAAGATAGGTTCGGTCGCGGGCGGCATGCTGGGTGGGCTCCAACGAGGGGATCTCTCCATGGACCGGTCAGCTGGTGGCGCGGGGCGGCCAGGAGGGGGCGGAGGCGGGACTCCGCTTTGCCCCGACGGCGGATCAGGCACGGGGACCGAGGCCAGGGAATCTGGGACCTCGTTGTCCAGCGACAGGCGGTCCGTGGAGCCATCCCAATCCACATGTGCGCTGGGATTGGCCACTTCTGGCGCAGCCGCAACATGGGTAAGGTCATCCATGCAGCGCGATGGGGGCGGCCTGGCTGGTGCTGCGGTGTCGGGGCGCGCAGCCAATGAGCCTGAGCCAGCAGGCGTCATGATGCGCGTGTCGGGGCACGCGGGAGGGGGGGCACTCGGCGGGGAAGTCGTACGGGGCGCAGTTCCGGCAGTACTGGACCCTCCTATCGCCTTCCGCCCCGCTTTCCCCTTTTGGAAAAGCGACGAGGTTGGCTTTGCCCGTTGGCAGAGGGCCAGGGGTCCATAGTACGGCTCCCAGAGCACCTCGATGGCGGGGGATGGGGGCGCGCCAGCCAGTGGAGTCCATGGCCATGCCATCGGCACGGCCGTCGTGGTTGCCGGAGGTCCGTCGTCGCTTGCGGCCGCGACGGCGACCGCGGCTCGCATCATGCCCGCGACCAGCATCCCCATCGTGCTCACCAGGTGCATCGTCGCTCGGGCCGCGGTCGTGGCGGGCAGGGGTAGACGAGGGTGCAGATGGTGGGCGGGCCGTGGTCGCGGGCGGGGACAGACTCCATGATCTCGAGGATGGCCGCCCGGTGGATGGAAGCCGGGTCGCGGGTGCGCACCGTCAACCGGAAGGTGGCGAGGTCGGCGCGGGAGCGCGTACTCGGGTGGAGCCGCTCAATTCAGCAGCTACAGCCGAGGAGGTGTTACGCCGTGGACAGGTGGCAAGCCTGCGCAGGGATGCCACGGAGCTCCAGCTGGACGCTGAGGTCAAGGGAGTCGACGACAGCATGTGCGAGCTTGTTCCAAGGGCGGATCGACAGGGTGAAGCCGGGCCCGTTGATGAAGTGGTCGCCGGCGAGGCGGTTCATGAGCTCGCGGGTGGAGAGGATGACGAGGAAATCCCCGGGGTGGTGCGCGTGAATGGTGAAGTCACGGGGCTGGAGGCGGAGGGAGGAGTACAGAACCTCCTCGACATCACCAGGGGCGACCACCGGCCCGGCACCGGTGATGGAAACGATCATCCCACGGCGCAGAACCACCTCAGCCTCCTCCATCTCCACAGAACGCGACAGGATGACGCGTACTCGGTCGACAGGTGAGGCGGTGGGCGCGGGCGGGGTCGGCAAGTCACGGCGCGGCGCCTCCGGCGCCGGCACGGAGGGCAGTCATGACAACGAGGGCAGCACGCAGAACACCCTTGTGGTACTTCTTGCAGTCGCGCGAGCCATGGCTGGGGTAGAGGCAGCGACGGCAGCGGATGTCGTTGGTGCAGTCGCGCACGGGGTGACCCGGGTCGAGGCAGCGAAAGCAGAGGCCGGCAGACGCCTCCGAGGACGGGCTGTGGCGGCCCTGCAGCTGGGTGCTCGGGGCGCGCCGGGAGGGCGCGGCCGGTCCGCGCGTCGCCGGCACCGTGGCCGCAGCAGGGGGCGGGCACGGCGGGATCCGGGCCATGTCACTGTAGGACCTCGTCGAGGATTCGCCGCGGAGTCCATCCAACGTTGCGGGCTAGAGCCGAGATCGAGGTCGCCGGAGCTGCCGCTTAGGGGCGCCATGGCAGGGGAGGGGAGGCGAGGAGGGAGGGCTACCTGAGTGCTCGCCGGCGGCGGGGTTGGTGGGAGGTGTTGCGCTAGGCTAGGGGGAGCACGGGAGCGGATCGGAGCGGAGCCATCCTCGGTTTCTTCATGCAACCGAATGTTTGTAACTTTGACTTGTTCTCCCCATCTATATTATAAAGTTGTACAACCGAATGTCTGTAACTTCAGTCAGAGCGAGATTATCTATTGAGGAACTGGTGTTGTACAACTTTATATTATCATCTGCTCATGTTTATACAGTATCAAGTGGAGTCCACGAGCATCTTAAAGAAGCTTGGTCTGACCGTGGGCATTTTTGTGGATCACCGCTGCAAGAACATGTCACTGGAGGTATGCAGTCTAATGTCCAGAGGCTCAAGATACAAGACCAAGCTTGTTATCTTCCCAAGCTGTGCTTGCATGGTCAAGGTATGGTGCATGTTTCTTTTCTCTGTCTATTTTATATGTTTGTATGTTTACATCCCGCTCTGACTGCTCTCTTGTTCCAAGGCATTCTACTCCAGATGAGTTTGCAACGGCCATCACTCGTAGGGGCCCAGAAGCACTTGGTCGAAGTTGTGAAGGATATAGTTAAGGTTTAGGCATACAAGGTATACAACAAGCTCCGTGTTTAGAGGATGAACCGGCACCAGGGGAGCTAGAATGAAGAAGGCTACCTGTGTGGAGAAAGAGGAGAAATGATGGGATGTTTATGGCCGTTAATGGATGTTGTTATCTTAGTTTCTGAAAGTTTGTTTTGGCCTGCTCGGACACCTTGTTTGATATCTGAATAGCCCTTTTCGCTCACTGTTCAAATCAGCCCTTCATTTATTTGCAAATGACCAGACAATGTAGTTCAAATAATTAAGTTGTTATCCCAGGAATATTTTGCAAAATGATGTTTAGCCTTAAAAAATGTCTTATATTTTGAGACTGGGGTAGTGTCATCTCACATAATCTTCATTCATTATATAGATTACATTTTCATTTATTTATGTTTTAGAAAAGTACAGGTCGAGTGTTAGTCCAGACATGCGTTGCACGTGCAAGCTTACTAGTGGCAACAAAGAAATCACACTTAGTGCACAATTCAGATACAATTCTCAGCAAATATATACCAATGGAACGATCAAACTGACAATAAAAACTGAAACAAGATCAAAATCAAAATTAATTACCATCTGAGGATTGAGGGCGTGAATATGTGATATTTGCATGGCACCCATACAGCCTAAATGATGGCTCAGTTGCATCCATTGATTTCTTAGAAGATCCCTGCAGATCAAGCATAAGCATGTCCACCAGAATTTGAACCAGCAACTTTCTGCTTTCCAGGTGATCACAAAGGTTCAAGAGAAGCCTCTCCAGCTGGCCCTTGTAAATAGGCTGTATATAATAGAGGCAAAAATTATTATTACTATGCATGCTTTCGACACCACCAGAAACAGTAGAACCACCAGACGAAGAAAGGGAATTACCTGAATAATTCGAAGTAATTGAATAAGAGCATTGAGAGCATCCTTGTCAACAAGAGGAGTCCCTACAGTTTCAATTAGCTTGCTGGCCATTTGACGGGAGGAATCACCAGTGTTTCTATCAAGGCCTGAACCAGTGATATCACCACGACGAGAGGACTCTCCTCTCCGGTTCTTGGAGTTCCACTATGATATCGATGAGCAAATCTCTCCCGCAACATGTTGGCTTCAGCAACTAGTGCAGGTGTCAATGTAGCTAGTAGGGTATCGGGAGACGTCAAAAGCACCTGGAATCAACAACGAAGACCTCTAATTCAATTCATAGCAAATCAAATAATTGTAACTGAAGATAGAATCATAGAACAAATTATGTCAGAAATTACTTCAAAATGAGACAGATCAAGAACATGATTATACCTCCCTCCCGTATTTCTAAAGGGAAGGTTGCAAATTGATAAATCGTCCATTTCAACTGGTTGCCCTTCAAACTCTTGAGACTGTTGTTGCAACCGTTGGGAAGTCTGAGTCACTTGATTTTGACGCGAAGAAAGAACTTCAGCCCGTAAATCCTCTGGAAGAGCCTCCAAAAATGTAGGATCAATTGAGTCGGTGCCAGTAGCCCTTATAGGCTCCTGATTCCCCTCACTGGCATTCTGATCAGATTCCTGGATTGTGTTTTGGGGGATCTCCCTAACACTCTCCAATGATATGTCCCTGCTACTGGTACTGCTTTTCCAGAAGCCCTCCATGATCGAGTAGCTGCTTGTACATCACCCAAAGGTGCCCTGTCTGAAGCCCCATGTCGGTCACCATCATCATGCTTCTTTCAATTTCCACATATAAACTTTTGAGGCTTTCCCCTAGTAGCACCACTACCACTGCTTGCTTGACTTACTGCTTCCACATCACAGACAGCAGCGGCACTACATTCATATTGCATATCTGCGACATGATCACTTGCATTGGATGCATCTCTTTGAAGTTCATCACCATGAGGAGGTGCAGGACCAGCACTTGCAAGAGCCATCCACCTCAGACCTTACTGCAGGAATATCATCATTTTCATTGTTTTCATTTTGTTCTGCTAGTCCTTCCCTTGCATCAGTTTCATGTCTGGTCCGTGCAAATTACTGGGAGGATCGTTTACTTGAGCACCAACAGCAAGCGTGCTCTGCTCATCAGGATGTTCAGTCATAGGCCTTTTCAACTGAGAGAGCAGAAGTTATTCAATGCCTTCAGGTACTGCAGGGGCGGCAGATCCAATGCGTCGGGGGCCATCATCCAGCCACACATTAAATCGGTGTCCATTCCATCCACTTCGCAAGCCTCTGAATATAGCGTCCAAATGGGAGGAACTATTTTCATGAGTCCGATCAGAGAAAGCCATCTCAACTAAATTTTCTGAAAAGAGACAATAATTTGGATAAGCTATGCATGATGTACCACAGGCTGGACACACTATCTCAGTAACAGTTTAAAAAGGTTAACTGCTTAGGCAACCGTTTGGATGCAAAGTATTTTAGAAGTTCTTCAAAAGAAAATGATTTCTCAAAAAAATGCAGTTTAAAAATCATTTGAGGTGTTTGGCTTCAGGAAATACTATAGCTTTGTAAACCGTGGTATTGCTGACACCGTAGTTTTTTTCGAGTATTAAAAAATCCACTCTCGACTTTTTTTAAAACCGAGAAAGCAATGCTACATCTTCCCGTCTGGCTCATTCTGCAGAACTGGAGCAAAATGATGCTGAAGCCGTACATGATAAGTTTATCATACCAAAATTATCATGGAACATGCCAACAGGATAACGGATATACAAATAGGAGCAAGCAACAGACCAAATGAGCTAGTTAAAGCCTATAAGTATTCACGTAATTAGGTGAGCAGATAAACTTCGGTGCTTTACATGTGCAATTTTGGTTAACTTTCTCAATCTCAAATAATAATATGTGAAATAGTGCTGGTGCCAAACGCCTAGTAGTAGCTTTACAAATACTGCAAGAAACTGCGCTATCTGTATCCTGTGGTATTTTGCAACTAGGGCTGTGGTTTTAGAAATACCCTGCATCCAAACAGAGCCTCAAATGTGTAAATAATAACAAATTTACGAGGATACCTGGTTGCCTCTGTTGTGTAAGTAACATCGAAGGTTCCTCCAAGAGTGGATGGTCAAGTACACCTTGGTCGCTTGCTCTCCCAAGAAGAGTGTATATAGATGTAATACGGCCTTGCCGCTTGTGCCAAAAATGTCCAGTGGCATTACACAGTAGTGTATCCCCAGAAACATTGTTGCTCCCCCCAAAAACCTCAACATGGTCAAACACATTAATTCCATTGATCCCCTCCTATAAGAGGAGGATTACTCCCTCCTCATCCTCGTAGTCATCATCATCTTCTTCTAGCAGATCTTCATCAATCTCACGGTCATCCTGATCCATGTCAGCATGAGATATCTGATGGACATCATCTTCCTCCACGTTGTTATTTTCCTCCTCATCATCATCTTCATCAACCTCCTCAACCATCATCTGCTTGCATATCTTGATCACTGTCATGTTCATCTTCAGCCATATCATCCTCTCTATTGCGTGGAATATCAAACCGAATATTCATTGTGGACTTATTTCCAGTTCTGTCTTCAGCAATCTCATGCATACAATCATCTTCACCATCATGGGAAAAACCTCCATCTATATCACGGTCATCGCCTCTGCCACTGAATCTGAACTTTTTGAAGTTGAAAGTTTCCCTATGATCAGTTACCATTGCAGTTGGTTGAGAAGTTGTGTCAAGAACCTGGAATCTATCTGATGATGAATCTACATTGTTTTGCTCCAAAAACCCTTTAGCATTAAAATCTGCTAAATGAACGTGCTCCTTAGTAACCACTTCAAGAGCCTTGATAATACCAGTTACAATCTTTGCTGAATCAGGACGATCCAAATCAAGAACTTGAAGGGTTTTCGTAGACACTGGACAAGGCCAACCTCAACAAATGTAACTACAGATTCTGCTGAAAGTGAGGAGCCCGTTGGCGAGCAGGCTGACAGAATATCATTGAGCAAATCAACATAAACATTCATCCTCAACATTGGAGGTTTGCAACCAGTAGAATTGTCTGTGAACTCAACAAATATACTGCAGATTTCAGAACAGATCCTTTTTCGCCTTCTGGGGAACGAATAGATGAAGCCACTAAAAATTGATTACCCCTTGTTGCTAATTTGTACCTCCAATCAACATCAGGCTTTCTTTCTTTCTTTTGTTTTGTAGCATGTGGAAGGAAATGCTGTAATATATGATTAAATATTTGGCCACTGCTAAAACTGTAAGTGGTCCAGGTAGGACCCTGCGTGCTGCTCAACTCAGCATTGTGGCAAAGAACAACTTGAACGGATGTAGCATACGTTAGTAGTATCTGTGAGCAGCTTTAGGACAAATGCGTTTTTAGCCAGAGATTCAGTAGCATCATGGATGGCTTGCTTGGACTCTTCATGTGTGACAGCAACAGCCTTCCCTTTACCTTTTGATGAACTAGAGTCAATATCCATGTCCATGGATGACGAACCATCAGATTGGTCCTCAGCTCTTGGTGGTGGGACAAGACATTACTATACTAGATCTAATAGATGCTCAATAACAGTGACAAAGGTTTGTGGTGGCTTGCGATGAGATTTCATACTCCTTCCGCTCAAATCAGATTGTTTCCCTTTGGCACTTACAGGAGATGCCATAATCATGTCCCCTACTGTCATCTTTGTGGCAATACCTGATGATTTATCCTTATCAACCAACTTATCCTTCTCTTTTTCGTTGCTCTTTTCCTTCTCACGGTCCTTCAATAGAACAACATACAGTCTATCTCCAACCATCTCAATCTGGCACACAGCTTGGGCAGCTTTCATAAATATCACTGGGTCCCTGTATCAACAAACGCCAAATTTTGAACAAAATTACGTGGTGTAACCCTAGGATTTGCATGCCGATTAGCAGCCATGACAAGACTATAATTTCATAGCTTGCT
>NC_041382.1:391520885-391532107 GCF_002162155.2 Triticum dicoccoides
GCAACTGGAGTAGAATGCTGTTGAGTAAAGCCCTTGAATACCATAGTGCTGTGCAAAGCAATAGGCAGCCCACCAGAAGATTGGGTGATGGTAGGTCGCAGCAAGTGTCAACAGTCTGTAGACCTCCCTTTTCTACAAACAGCCTGCAAGTTTCTAAATTTTCCATTGTCATGTGCACCAATACCATAACATGGAAAATGCTCAAATGATAAAACTGCTCATCGTTAGTTCCATCTGTGCCAGAATCCATTGCACTTACTAAATCACGCCCTTCAACATCTGTTTCCATATCTGTTTTTTCTTCACCGCTGGCTGCTTCAGTGATTTTATCGCCATGACGTGAAGAAAGTTTGTTGATTATTCCAATGATGATCTCAACACCAGTACTTCTAAGGACTGCACATGACGAAGAAACTCTTCCACTGCATTGGCTAAAAGAACACCTTCATTCATTGGTATCAGATATCTCCTACTAGTGAACGTCTCTACAAGAAAACGCAGCGCTGAAGTTTCCCTGGCAGACTCAAGTCCTTGGTTGTCACGGAAGATTGCGCCCAGGCCATGGGTACACATATAAGAGCTTGCAGTCACTCATGACAGGAAAGCAGGAAGACCAAGTTCCTTCAAAGCAAGAAAGCATGTAGGATCCTTATGTATTATCTCACTCATAACAGTAACTGAAGATGGGTATGTATCGCCACCAAACTTTCCAACATTCTGGAATATAAGGGAAAGTGACATGGGCAAAGAGTTATCATTGGAACTTTGAGCAGAACCTAATGCCTTTGAGCAAAGCCATAATCAGTCGCTTCTGTGAGTAGAGATGGTCATTTTCTGATTTCAGTGATCAGTAGCAACCACTGAAGTAATGTCAGCAACACCAATACCAATATAACACGCTGCACCTCCACATGTAACCTCTGAGACAAAAGTTCTACACCACCCAAATCTTTAAACAGGCAAGGGCTGCTGTAGTGCTGTACTCCAGCAGCTTCTGAAGGGTCTTTACTGCCAAACAGACAGATGCATGTGGGAAGGATCCTTATCTTGCAGGAGAGGCAGGAGAGGTGGAACCATCCCTGAACCCCTAACGGTGGTCCCAGAACTCGAGGATCATCAGAATCACCTTTTGCACAGAGCTCTTTCTGTCCAGTTCAATCTCTCGCTCACCCTAAAGCCCTGTTAAGATACTGAGGTTCTAAAGACAACTTGTACAAATCTGATATGAATCCTGGATACAAATCCTTAATGACGTTGGCTGCGGGCACTCGATTTACAGTAGCATTTTTAAACTTTGCATCATTTTCATTGAAATGAGCAACGGTCTTTCTCGCAAACCATAGAAAGTCATGCCCTGGATATGCTGTACTGCGTTTACTCATATTTTCTAAAGGAGTTTTCCCTTGCAAACGCAGCCGCCAATCACCACCATCATATTTCTGGACATTAAGTTTTTCTTCCAATTCTTTATGCTGTGCGGGAGTCAATGTTTCACGAAAACAATCAAGAATGAGGCGACCATTACTATCGCCATCTTGCAAGACCGGGTGTCCCATCAAATTCTCAAGCCTACACACAGAAACAATCCAGGTTGCATTCAATAATTAATATGAAGAAAGTTAAACTTTACTATCAGATAACTAAAATACATATGTGTATTCGTTGCTTTCTAGCATTAACAGAAAAGCTTCAAAGTCTTTATCCTCCACCCAAGTTTGATGCATGTTCTTCCTCAATAATGAAGAGAAACTTGTGCGCCGTTTGGCCTTGCTTGATTGTTCACTTTGGACTGGAAGCAAGATGACCTTGACTTCCATCGTGTTATCCCTTTTGCTTTTAACACAGACAATTGGACTAATATCTTCTAATCTGTTTATATCCTGATGCTCTATCGCAGCCAACAGATTCCTAAATACAAAATTACAAAAAGTAGTTACAGCTTGAGTATGATAAATATGGGTAAGCAACCAGAAAATGAATTTTGAACAGGTCTATTATTTATATTACCTTATCATGATTCTGATCTCATATGGAAGGTTAGACGAACCACCTTTATATCTCTTCAACCAGTCAGAAAGAGATTCATCAAAGTAAGGGTAGCAAACAATCATACGACTGAATCTTGAACAGTATGTTACAAAAATAGGTGTTATGACACCTCGAGGGCTGCCATGTTTTATGAGGTCGATAGATTTTTTGTAGACCTCCACTTTCTTTGCATCATCATTGAATTCCTCCCCTAGAATGAAAAATTTCACACTTTGTGATTTCGTATACCACTTCGTCCTTTCACATTCATACAGCCAAATAGATCCATTTATCCATGGACCTATCTTCTCTGGTTTCAGAGTACCCTTAGTCCACAGCTCCAGAATATATCTGAAAACATTTGCTTCATCGATTCCTTCAATAGATATACTTGTGGAAGGTCTCTGTAATAAATGTAGTTGAAAAGAAGGTAAAAAGAAAAAGTCAGACGAGTTTATGAATAAATAGAAGTAATTATCTAGGGTAACTTGAAGATCTTGTCATCAAAATAAATAGCAGGTGTGTATAACTTACGGAATCACGCTCTGAAATGAACATGTCTACACAAATTTCCTCCCAGACCTACATCAAAATAACCTTTAAAGTAATTAGAAAAAGAAAAAATGCTAAAAAATAGAAAAAGAAAAGTGAACTAATAGGACTGCTAATCTTGTTACACAAAGTATTTACCAACTTACTTTTTTGGTGGAAAAAATTCTGAGAAAAACTTAACAATTTGAGATAATAGTTAACCCTTACTAAATTTCAGTTAACAAAAACAATCCAGCTTGCATTCAATAATTAATATGAAGAAGCAATCAGTTGAACTTCTGAATAAAAAAATCATTAATATTGAGGCATGATGACTAACTATAGACTAAATAAAGTAAATATGTGGCAGAAGCACAAGGCAAAATCTCTACTACCTAAAAGAAACGTAACGTTCCCTCTCCCGTCTTACGTCCCCCGCACTTCGTCCATCCCTTTCGTGCAACCCTCGCACCCCTCCACCGATTTTCTTTCATTCCTCCACCGGTTTTCTCCCTGTTGGTTGTCTACTTACCGGTTTATCCTCATCTGACCTGACAAACCCACTCTAGCTTTGGTAACAGAAAATTCATATATGGTAACCAATCTCTTATTTGGTAATACAAACGTAATCAATTCATGTATGGTAATAAATATGTTCTTTGGTAACGCAATAATCTCAATGACGGTGATCAATCTCCCCACGCACGTCCCTCCCCACCTCGGGTTTCCCTCTTTCCTTTTCTTCTTCTCTCTTCTATATCCCCAAACGTAGCCTTAACCTCAGGGACGCTCAGAACGTACATGGCGGAATGTCCACGGGAACCTCGCCCCCAACCCATCAGCCACGATCTCTTCATCTTGTCCACTACGCTCCGTGATCTCAGCCTCAACGTCATCCACCCGTCGCCCTGTCCGATCTTCCAGGGTGGTATTTGTAGTACAGGAAGGCCGTGGTGTTTGTAGTACAGGAAGGGTGTGGTGTTGTACAGGAAGGCACATCACCATGGTAGATCGCCAGCAGTGGGCCCGCCGACGCGCTGGGCAGGTTGAGCCGGGTGATGTCGCTCCGACGACTAGACCAGGCTCCAAGTTACTTGCCCAACTTCCCCACCACTGCACTATTAGGCATGTCATACCAGGCAGGGTCTGCATGATCTCGTTCTGTCCGGGTGTAGTTTTACCAATCTTGAAAAATCTTTGATCCTTTTATGCCAAGGGTACGTCCATATTCTGGAGATGTGCATGACTAACGGATATAGTGCTTCCCTGATGGTTATCCCTTAAAAATAGGCTGAGTATTATTTTTGCCGTGATGTACCAACTAATTTCTTTTTTGTTACAAGCTTCTGCTATATTGCTACAACGTGTGAGAGTAATGGCAAATACTACACTGATGGTGATCCCATTAGGTTGCGTTGTCAATTAAATATTTTTGGCCATGATGTATCAACCATTTTTTTGTTAATCTACATGTTTGCTAAGAGTGAAAACATAAAACACAGCCGTTCAATAGACTGTCCTTGCAATCCATACAAATCATCTAGGTAGGCCATAGGCACGACATGATTTCTTGTTTGCCATATTATGTTTACTTTGGTAGTATAAGCAAATAAATGCTTATCAAATAAAAAAAATTACACAGTCATATCATTTTTAGCCATGATGTATCAACTAATTTTTTGTTAACCTACATGGCTAAGAGTGAAAACATAAAATCTTGTTTTTTCAATTATATATCAATAATAAATGATACTCCCTCCATCTCAAAATAAGTGTCTCAACTTTGTACTAGCTCAAGACACTTATTTTGAGACGGAGGGAGTATATAATAATGGACTAATGAACTAGAATATTTTATGTCCCCGGTGCAACGCACGGGCAATTACCTAGTAAAATAGAAAACCTGACAAAAATAACAAGAACAACAAAGCTTATTGTTCCAAGCAAGTTGGGGCACAATACTAGAAATCCTTGATCGCAAAAGGCGAAACAAAAACCTAAAAAAGCTTATTGCAATATACTTTACAACAAGTTGCAATTGCAAACCTAAAAAAAACTTTCATAAAATGTGAGTGGCCTGAACCAAAGACCGTAAAACAATTTCTAATATGCTCAAAATTTCCTAAATTACAACTGGGCACATGTAGTATTTACTTTTTTTTTCTGGGTAATTTTGGAAAATATTAAATTTCAACATAATTTGATTTTTTTTAGCAAAATAGTGAATATCTCTCAGTCAAATACCACTTTTGATAAGAGGTTCGTGAAGCTATACTAGTCTTGCACCAAGGATTGCTTCCATTACTAAATGTGTAAGTTCACAATCCATATCAATAAAATTATTGGAACTTGAGGTATGATGTAGCACTAGATATCAACACCGTGGGGCCATTCTGGATAATGAGTTTCGCACAGCGGTTTCGAAGACTGAAGCTCTTTGCTCGATGTACTACCTTGTGGGCGGTGTGTGTGCGTGGCTCCTGCCGTGGGCGTCAGCCAGTGGCAGAGCAAGGATTTGGGAACTGTCAGCGTCCCTGACATAGCGACCTCACAAGACAACGAGTCGCCCAGCCCTCCAACTCATCGGCCCGTGCGACTCCGGAAGCCCAACAACAAACTGGCCGGCCCAGAGTGGGTGAAGTAAGAGCAACTCTAGCAGATCCGCTATATCCGCCCGGCCCGCAAAATAAATATGGGACGGGGCGAAAAATCATCCCGACCAGATCCCGTATATCAGCCCGACCCATAAAAAAATATGCGGCGCCCTCCATATTTCGGCCCGCAGTTGCCAAATCTGCGGTTTCCCCCTCCTCCTTTGCAGTTCCCTCTATCCCTCCCGCGACTTGGCGAGAGGGAAATTTCCGCTCGCGCTTGTCGTTCCACTGTAGTCCCCCAGCCTCAAATCTCCGGCGATTTTTGCTCCGTCTGGCTACCCCGCACCTTGGAGAGCTTCGGTCGTCCTCGCCCGCGTCTTCTTCACCAAGATTGGAGCTCGGGGGTGCCCATTTCTTGCCGCGGGCAAGCAGCAGCCGCCGTCGTCGTGGATCTTGCCGGTAGCTTCGTGGGGCGCCTCGTTGCAGGCAGATCCGGCAGCTCCAGGCACGATTGAGCAGCCGCCATAGCGCGGGCGGGGGCGGCGGCTACGGAGCACGATTCGGCCCGTGGTGGAGAAGAAGGGGGCTATGGCGGCTGCTGCTTTGCTTTTGGCCGGCTGTGGGGAAGGGGGCTCCAGCGGCTGCGGCTTTGCTTCCGCTGGATTTGATTCCGGTCAAAGGTAAGATTAGAGCTTTTCTACCAATTTTCAATTCGGCCGACAGGCGATTTTTGATGAAGTCACGAATTATTTTCGTAGATGGATGATTGGAGTTCGCCCTCGTAGTCGGAGTCAGATGATTCCTACATAGAGAGGAGATGCCTTTTGACGATGATGCCGAGCACCTTCTCTTGTTACATCTCGCCGACAAATTTGGAGCCCGCAAGAAGAGGCGCAGACAAATTCTGCAACAAAGTGGCCACCAATATCTTACATGAGCAAGGCCCTTTGTCCCAAGTTCCTAGGCTTGTCCACCTATGAGAAAGAGTACTCGCTTGTCATTATCGCCGTGGACCAGTGGCGCCCTTACCTGCAACACAGCGAGTTTTGTCTTCCAAACAGATCAATGGAGTTTGGTGCACTTGGAGGAACAAAGACTCACCACACCGTGGCAACAGAAGGCGTTCACCAAATTATTGGGGCTGTGGTACACAATTTGTTACAAGAAAGACTCGAAAAATGGCACGGCTGACGCCCTCTCGTGTGCCACACATTCAGAACAGATTGCGGCTATCTCGCTGTGCAAACCTGCCTGGCTTGAGGACATTGTCTCAAGCTATAATGTCAATCCACATGAGCAGTGCCTGCTGGAACAACTGGCCATAAAACCTGACAGTAAGGGGTGGCTCACTCTCGAGAAAGGCATTCGTCGCTTTCGAGGCTGCATCTGGTTGGGTGGTTCCACAGTGTTGAGTATCATGATTATTTAGGTAGTATAGGATAGCGTAGGATTTGTTCTACCTTGCCTTGCACTCCAAGAAGGTCGTGTACTCACTATATGTCAGCCTAACTGATCCAAACCCTAGCCACCGCCCACTACTTCCACCCCACGCGCCGCCCCCGGGGCAGTCGGCCTCCATGATCGCCGCTGGGGGCCGCGCTGCCCAAACCTAGGGTTCGTCCGCTGGTCGTGTTCACCAACTGCCCTAGAGTCTTTTTCCCAATCTCTTGATCTGGGTTTTTCTCTCCCTCGCTGGTCACTTTGATCGGCATTTACTATTAGGTTTTTCGATCTAAGATTGGTTTGTGTCGCCCGCCACCGCCGTCGACCCCCGCGCCTCTACTCCGACATTGATGTCGACTACACCAGCCCCCTTGTCATAAATCGCGCGGCAAGGCTGGACACGCCGCCCAAGGGACGCCTTCGTGCGTCGCTGCCGGCTTCTCGTCCGCGCGGTCTCCATTGTCGGTCCGTCTTTCATCGTCATCGCCCGGGCATCACCGACAACGCCGCCATCGACTCCGATCTACGCATCGTCCCTGCCATGGCACGTACAGCGCCGACGTCGGTCTGATCGACCGATCATGCATGTCTTCACCAAGCACGTACCCGAGCACGCGCCTACCGCCGATCAAGCCACAGGTTGCCGCCGCGTCGTCCCTTCGAACCGCTACGTCGCCGCCTGCACAGACCCACCGCTGTGACACGCGGTCCACGCCGCCACTTCGAGATCCTCCCGACGGCAATCCCCGTAGCCGCCTTTGCGTCGCCCCTTCAGGCTGTCGCACCGAGGCATGCGGTCCACGCCGTCGCCATCGGCCAATGGTTCTGCTCGCGGCTACCCCGACCAGCGAGCCGCCACTACACCACCCCTTCGGGCTGTAGCGCCGCGACACGTGGTCTCCGCTGTCACCTGAGGCCATCCCCGTGGCTGCACCGACCCGCGCACCGCCATTGCACCACCCCTTCGGGCCGTAGCACCGCGGCACGCGGTCCCCGCCGCCGCCCCGAAGTCTTCCAACCGTCTCCCCAACCCGCACGTTGCTGTTGTGTCGCCCCTTCGGGTCGTAGCGCCGCGGCGCGTGGTCACTCCGTCGTCCCCGCGTGTCGTCTTCCACGTGGTATGCGCCGTGCCGCCTTCCTTGGCGCGGGAACGCCACTGTCCGCGCCGGTCTTCATCACGCTGCCGGGTTCCTCTTCGCCTACTTCGAGCATCGCCGTCACCTTCGCCGCTCTTCTTCGGCGCCGCTGCCGCTCGCTCTCCCGAGTGGCGTCGCCCGTCCACCCCCTTCATCTTCGTCCAGCACTAGCTTATCATCAGTGCCGCCGTCATCTTCCCCGACCACTTCGTCTACTCCGATCACCATTGGCAACATCAGTCCCACACCGATTGGCGCTGCAACTATCGTTGAGTCCTCCTCTACTGGCCCCTCCGACTCTCGACATGGCATACAGCTCATGCAGGTCCCCATCTACGCATGCCCGATGCTGGCAACATCGATGCGTGCCTTCGTCCACGACATGTCCCCAGGCCTGGCAAGCCTGGTGCAGCACTTCGTCAACTTCGTCTTCATCCGTCTACACATGCCCGGAGCTGGCAACACCGACGCATGCCTTTGTCTACGACATGTCCCCGGGTTTGGCAAACCCGGCGCGATGCTTCGTCAACACCGTCTTCTTCCCGGCGCACCACTCTTCGACACCACTGCGCTCATGACTAACTCGGCACCTCCTTGCGCCCGCGGCTCCACGGCGACTTCCTCGACACCGGCCACCCCGAGTCGACACCGACCACAGCGTTCTTCGCAGGGCTACCTCGACCACGACTACACCACCCTACGCTCTCGGCTACCTCGAGAACGGCACAAAGGGCTACCGCCTTTCTTGAGCAACCTCGTCGGTTTCCACTCCAGCCACGACTTCCATGATGCATCGACCGTTACGACTGTGGGGATGTGACCATCGGCTTACCTTTGGATTCTTCTCTAGTCTCATCACCTGCATCGCTACCGTTGTGACTGTAGGGGAAGTTGAGTATCATGATTATTTAGGTAGTATAGGATAGCGTAGGATTTGTTCTACCTTGCCTTGTACTTCAAGAGGGTCATGTACTCACTATATATACGCCTACGAGGCTCAAGCAATAAACATCAATTTCGCCAATCACTCTATATCCCTTCTAACACACAGCACCTCAGCAACAAATTATCTCTGGATTTCATGATAGCCCGATGGGGCCACTCTAGATTTCCAGTGACCTGCCGGCGCGTGCGACAATTCTTTGCCTAGCCCAAGATGAAAATTCACATATTGCAATATGTCAAGTGCTATCAACTGTGTCAACAAGCTAAACCGAAGCGAGTTGCCTATCCCGGCCTACAGGAACCACTGCCTGTTCCTCGCCAATCGTGGGAGCTGATCAGCAAGGATTTTATTGATGGGCCACCCACACTCAGGCAAAGCCAATTGCATCCTTGTCCTTGTTGATAAGCTGACAAAAATTGCCCACTTCTTGCCCTTGGCGCATCCATACACAGCAGCCAAGGTTACACTCCTCTACATGATACAAATCTACAAACTCCATGGGTTTCCCGGGGCTATTTTGTCAGATCGAGACCCGGTGTTCAGTAGCCACTTTTGGCAGGAGCTCTTCAAATACGCCGGCACTGAGCTACGGATGAGCACTGCAAACCACCCCTAGACGGATGGCCAGTCGAAACGGGTAAACCAATGCCTGGAAACCTTCATCAGATGCTTCACACAAGCACGCTCACACGTCCATGGAGCTACTGGATCCCTTTGGCGCAGTTCTGGTACAACTCTGCACCACACTCTGCCATCGGCATGTCCCCCTTCCGCGCCATGTACGGGCACGAGCCTTGCCAATGGGGCTTCACAGCTACCAATGCTTGCTTTGTTCCTGCTCTTCAGTCATGGCTGGATGAGCGCGCCGTGGTGCAAGATCTGCTGCAATAACACCTTCATCGAGCGTGACAAGTCATGAAACAACAAGCAGATAAGAAGCGCTCCTTCCATACTTTCAATGTCGGCGACCAGGTCATCCTCAAGCTACAGCCGTATGTCCAGACATCCATGGCAAGGCACGCTTGCCACAAGCTCGCGTTCCGTTTCTTCGGACCCTGCCGCATCGTCGAGCAAATTAACGACGTGGCCTTCAAACCCAACTACCTGAAGGCTCGTCAGTTCATCTCGTTTTTCACCTCTCCCAGCTCCGTCGCGCCCTTCTGCCTGGTATGGAAGTTTCTGATGATCTGCCAATTCACTCTGACATACCATCAGTGCCTGCGAGCATCCTGCATAGCCGTTGGCGCAAGCGGCATGGTACCATGGTGGAGTAGGTCGCGCTGGTCCAATCCAGCTGCTCCCCACGACTCCTGGGAAGACAAGCTCCAGCTCCAAGCCCGGTTCCTAGGTGCTGAGGCTTCGTCGCAAAGGAAGGGGATGTCAGCGTCCCTGACATAGCGACCCCATGCGACAGAGTCGCCCAGCCCTCCTCCAACTCGTCGGCCCGTGCGACTCTGGAGAGGCACTGGGCTGACTGTGGGCTTCTTTTTCTCCCCCACCAGCCCACCCCAACAAACTATGCTACAGGCCAGCCCAAAATCGCGGCCCACCCCGTCCACCTTGCAGCTCCTCCCCGTCGGCTGCTGCTTCCGAATCCCAACCCTAGGGCTGCCACCCCGCCGGCTAGCACAATGTCTCCGGCTCGCCGCCTCGCCGGACACCAGCTGCCGCCGCGCGTCCGCTCCTCGTTGCTATGGTTCGAGGCTCGTCGGCTGCTCGCTGATGAGCCATGCCTATACTCAATTTTGAGTTTGCTAACACATGCAGTCTGATAGTTGTAATGCAACGGGTCGCGAACTAATTGTCACTTTTCAAAGTACGAAAGGGGAAGGGGGTAGGATCTCGCCTTCCGTATCGCAGCCCCGTCGGAATCCATAGCACGCCACCCGCCGGCCTATGCCCGTCGGCGGAGCGTTCGCGGAGCGGTTCCTAGTCCTGCTTAGCGGAGCGTGGAGCGCTCGCGGCGCTCCTCGTCGGAGCGTGCGGGCGTAGGCGGAGCGTCGTCTATTTGGGCAAAGTCTCACGCATAAGATTGATCTGATCGCGACTTGGCGGCCGCGGGCCTATATATAGCCGGATTAGAGGAGAAGACGGCCAAAAAAAAACCTTTCCTTAATTAGTCATTTGCCATAACTAATGGTCAAAAAAAACATTTGTCATTACTTTGCTAAAACTTTGATGATTTGCCCTTTCGACCCGATTTGAGATTAGACTACAAATTGGATGATCAAATGCCTTTCAGCCGGCATAAATGACCACCCAGCGAATGCTAATATGAGAAAAGACCGCACCTCAATGTTATTGTCAAATCTACCAAGGCGGCAAGTTCAACAGCCGACATGCGGCACCTGCCGCCACAGACTGAGGCGACAGCTCAGGGGTAACAACCTTCTCCGGTTGAGTGGCGACACGACAACACATGTTGCCATAGGGAGTGGCAGTAGCCTCTGTTGTTGTTGCGCGCGACAAGACGGCATCAGCAGCTGCCGGTTGTTGGTGTTTTGGATTTTGTGCCGACAGCCCGCCCTTGCCTCTCGCTTAGCC
>NC_041382.1:391532327-391551026 GCF_002162155.2 Triticum dicoccoides
AGATGCCGACAAAAAGTAGTTGAGGCATCTATATTTATTTTTTTCTCCCCAATGCAAGCTACCACTAGTGAGGCTCATTAAAAAATAGAAAAAGAAAGACTCTGGTACACATGCATCTCTACCTTCCCGTGTCAGGATTGGGTAATTTGCGCGCCTGCGGCCTTCCTTGGATGTGGTAGCCGTTTCTCAGGCTCCCTCTCCGGAATCGAACCCTAATTCTCCGTCACCCATCACCATCATGGTAGGCCCCTATCCTACCATCGAAAGTTGATAGGGCGGAAATTTGAATGTTGCGTCGCCGGCACGAAGGCCGTGTGATCCGTCGAGTTATCCTACTTTTCATTCCAACCTTTTCAGCTTTTGATACCGGACCACACTTGGACTCGTTGGTTTCTATAGCCGTTTTGTGAGAGATTTCAGCACCATTGCTGTAACTCTCAGCGAGCTTACAAAGAAAGATGTGCCTTTTGTTTTGGGTACCACACAGGAAGAGGCCTTCACAGTATTGACAGATAAGTCAACGCATGCTCCTTTACTCCAACTTCCTGATTTTGCTAATACTTTTGAGCTTGAATGTGATGGTAGTGGAATTGGATTAGGAGGTGTGTTCTTATAAGATGTTAAACATGTTGCATACTTTTCTGAAAAATTGAGTGGGCATAATCTGAATTATTCTACTTGTGATAAGGAATTATATGCTCTTGTTCGGACTTTGGAAACATGGCAACATTATTTATGGCCCAAATAATTTCTTTTACATTCTGATCATGAATCTTTGAAACATATTAAAAGTCAAGCAAAATTGAACCGTAGACATGCTAAGTGGGTTGAATTCATTGAAACTTTTTGTTAAGTCATTAATCACGCAGTATAAAGAGAGACTAGAACCTACCGGGGAGCCCTCGGTAGAGCAAGAAGGGTAAAGAAAATGTTATTGCTAATGCATTTTTGCGTCATTATACTATGCTTTCACAACTTGACTTTAAAATATTTGGTTTCTAGACCACCAAAGATCAATATTTGTATGATGTTGAATATAAATATGTGATGCAGAATTGTAAAGAATGAAGAGCATGGAACAAGTTCGTCATTAATGATGGATTTTTGTTCCATGCTAACAAGCTATACGTTCCAGCTAGCTTTGTTTGTCTTTTGTTGTTATAGGAGGCGCATGGAGCGGGATTAATGGGACACTTTGGCATGAAGAATATGGAGGACATACTTGCTACACATTACTTTTGGTCAAAGATGAGATGAGATATTGAGTGTTTTATTGATCAATGCACTACATGTCAAAAAGCTAAGTCACGGTTCAATCCTCGTGGTTTAATATGCCTTTGCATGTACCTAGTGTTCCATGGGAGGACATATATATAGAGTTTGTTTTGGGTTTACCCCGAACAAAGAAGGGGAGGGATATCATATTTGTTGTCATGGATAGATTTTCAAAAACGGCACACTTTATACCATGTCATAAAAACGATGCTATTGCTAATGTTGTTGATTTGTTCTTTCGTGAAATTATTCCCTTGCATGGTGTGCCAAATACAATTGTTTCAGATCGTGATACTAAGTTTAGCCACTTCTGGAGATGTTTATGGGTTAAGTTGGGGACTAAACTGCTTTTTAGTACAACATGTCACCCCCAAACTGATGGACAAACTAAAGTAGTCGATATAACATTCTCTTGTATGCTTAGGGTTGTTTTGAAGAATAACCTGAAAATGTGGGAAGCATGTTTGCCTCATATTGAATTTGCTTATAATTGTTCTCTGCATTCTACTACTAAGATGTGCCCTTCTGAAATTGTGTATGGTTTCTACCCATTCACCTATTGATTTGTTGCCTCTTCCATCTTCAGAGAGGGTTAATTTTGATGTTAAACACATGCTAGATTGATCTTAAAAATTCATGAGTTAACTAAGGAAAACATTGAGCGCATGAATGCTAAATACAAACTTGATGGCGATAAGGGTAGACGACATATTGTTTTAAAACCAGGAGATCTTGTTTGGTTACATTTACGCAAAGAAAGGTTTCCTAATTTGCGCAAATCTAAGCTAATGCCACGTGCTAATGTTCTGTTTAAGGTGTTAAAGAAAATAAATGATAATGCATATAAACTTGAGCTCCCTGCAAATTTTGGGGTTAGTCCCACTTTTTAACATTGCAGATTTGAAGCCTTATGTGGGTGAGGGATGTGAGCTTCCATCGAGGATCTCTTCAATTTAAGAAGGGGAGGATGATGAGGGGGTGACTACTAGAGTTACACCCACAAGCCCTGGTGCTACACATACCGGACCAATTACTAGAGCTCGCGCACACCAATTAAATTACCAGGTACTTTCGTTTCTTGGTAACGATTCTAATGTTCATGAGAATATGATGCTGCCTAAAGTGGATACATTTGTGTTGCTTACAAATGAAGGCCCCAACATGGACAAGAACGATGCACATTGGAGCATGATCAAGCATGAAGAGGATGGCGCACACAAGGGGAGCAAGAACAGAGTTTCTGGTGGAATTTTCAGCACTTTGGAGGCACCATGATGACATATAGGGACATGGAGGAAATATACGAGATGGGCTTTCATAAATTCCAGCCATATAATAATATAGGTGCTGCTCCACCTTTTTTGGGTCAGGCCCATGTATTTTCAAAATACACTTAGTAGGTTGTTTTCAAAGTCTATATTGATAGGGAAACCGACTTTAAGACAAAATTTAGTCCCACCTTTCCATGGGTGGAAGAAATTCCCCTCTGTCTCCCTATAAATACAGCCCTTACGGCATTGTTTTAGACTTGGGTTTCGTTTAGATTAAAGTTCACCATAGCTGCAACTCGTGTCCTTCGTTTGTGTTCAACGACCAGACCAAGATGCCATAGAACCCACTTTAATCAATAAAGATTTCCTCATATATTTGCAATATCTAGATTGCAGTCTCAGTCTCTAGCTTCTTCTTCATTTGTGTGCAGGAAATAGACCCTTGTGGTTAGTGATACCACTACAAAAAAACACATCCATGACATTTTGGGCCGAATAATTTTTTTTCTATCATGCTTATGACACTTCTATGACGATAATTGTGACAAAACCGGTATCATCATAGATGTGGTGGGCTCCTACTTCTATGACAAAAAATCATGATAGAAAATGGGCTTTTCATCCTGGGCGGGCTGGAGACGCAGCTGCATGACATTCATTGGGCCGTCCATGATGGAGAAAACCGTGGTAGAAGCGAGGGCGAGGAAAATATCGGGGAGTTCCCGGTTACGATGGGTGGTCGAGGCCGAGCGATGCATGGAGGGATTGCGCGTTTTTCTCGTACACGTATGCGCGTGGGTGCGAGCCGTTGAGCTCTAATTGAACCTGAGTGATGCGTTCGCCTACTGAACCCGGACGATTACACTAGCTACACGTTACTGAACCTGAGTGATCGATCGATAACTGGCTGTTAACTGAACCCGATCGAGCGATTCCTTCGCTAGTGCTGCTAACTGAAGCCGATCGAACCCGCTGCCTCTTGATGAACAATGAGCGTTGTTGGGGCTTGGATGAACAGTTCCCGGCGGGGGTTGGATGAATAGGACCCTGTGGTAGTATAGGCCACTACCGCTGGATGAACAGGACTTCGATCGAGCTGGTTGGGGGTGGATGAACAGGGTCCCATGGAGGGCTGCTTGAACAGTAGCCAGTGGAGGGATGGATGAACAGGACCCCAATCGGGCCAGTTGGGGGTGGATGAACAGGATCCCGTGGAGGGCTGGTTGAACAGTAGCCAGTGAAGGGCTGGATGAATAGTAGTGCGTGGAGGGCTGGTTGAATAGTAGCCGGTGGAGGCTGGATGAACAGGAGCCTGTGGATGAATAGTAGCTGGTGGAGGCAGGAGGGAGATGTCGTGGATGAACAGTCGCAGGTGGAGGCTGGAGGAGGTCGACGGTGGATGAACAGTAGCCCTTGGAGGCTGGAGTGAGGCAGTAGAGGGTAGATGAACAGTAGCCCGTGGAGTCCCATTTTGCGGTACGCCACACCCCTCCCGATGAACAGGACCCCTGTTTCGACCGTAGGAGGTCAAAGAGAAGTTTGTTTCCTCTGTTTTGAGGTACGCCACACCCCTCCCGATCAACAGGACCCTGTTTCGACCGTAGGAGGTCGAAGAGAATTATGTTTCCTCCGCTTTGCGGTATGCCAGACCCCTCCCTATGAACAGGATCCTGTTTTGATTGTAGGCGGTCGAATAGAAGGCCATTTCTTTCATTCTGCGGTACGCCAGGCCTCGTTTCGGCTGTGCCGTCCAAGCTGGTTGGCTCTTGATGAACAGTACGCATACCGTTGCCTCCCGATGAACACGACACAGTTTCTCCGTTCCAGCCCAGCCAGTTGGCTGCCGATGAACATGACGTCATCGCTGCTCTCCGCTGCCTCTCCATGTACACGAGCCCTGGCCGTACGTATGCGCGAGTAGGCGTTTGAGACCCCACCCGTATGTACATATGTGGACATATTTACTTTCTTGCACCCTGGTTGTACGTACGTGTACATGATATAGACGGGACTAGGTGACATGCTACGTTTGCGCCTCTACCACGACACGTACCCTTCCTTACTCGGCCACGGTTCATCGCTACAGCCTGCAGACAGACCGATCGACTAGTATGTACGTACACGTTCGCGACCAGGCAGACAACCCTATGTACGGTTCGACCGGGTGGGTCCCAGCTATCAGGGAGGTAAGGAGGCACTTCCTTGCGTGGGAAGATATAGCTAGTTGGTCCCAGCTGTCAGGGGCAGAATCATATTTTTTGCCCGTAATATGGGCGCACTTCCTTGCGTGCGAAGATGTAGCTGGTGGGTCCCAGCAGTCAGGAGGAAATGTTTTTTGTGAAATACGGTGGCCCGTCCTGTTGGTCCCTGCTATCAGGTGGAGGAATCATTATTTTGCGCGTAATAAGGAGGCACTTCCTTGCTGCGGCCGTGGACCCAGCTGTCAGCCTCTCCATGTACTGTACTCTTTCGATGGAAGTCGTTCCTTGACCACATTGACCACGCCACGCAAGGAGCACCAAGGAGGTGGACGACGACGAGGCCTAGGAAGGGGATGACGCGGAGCTGGGGAATACGCGGGAGTGGATGCCCACATGGAGAGGAGTACGAGGGTTGACTGGTTCGGCTACGGTGTGAGGCTGCCATCGCCGCCGAATAACAGGGGTTGCGGGTGAGTAGAGGGATGGCTTGTACAGAGGTTGGAGTAGGGTGGGCGGTCAGGCCTGCACGACAACAGAGCCAGCCATAGGAGGCAGGAGCAGGCAGCACGACCGACGCTGGTTTGGGTGGCTGGAGCAAGAAGACCAGAGGTTGAAGAAGCACTACGACCGTTGGATGGGCATCGTACGGTCACTGGAGCTAGAATCGTTCATATTGACTAAGTTAACAAAGCCCTCCGTCCACGTCAGTAGGCCCACAAGTCAGCCTCCAAATATGGTGGGTCCCAGATAGCAGGGGATGTATTCATTTTTTGTGCGTAATAAGGAGGCACTTCCTTCTTTGCGAAGATATAGCTGGTGGGTCCGAGCTGTCAGCGAGAGGATTTTTTTTCACGAAATACAGAGGCCCTTCTGGTGGGTCCCTGCTTTCAGGTGGAGGAATCATTATTTTTCGCGTAATAAGGAGGCACTTCCTTGCGTGCGGTCGTGGACCCAACTGTCAGCCTCTCCACGAACAGTCCTCTTCCGATGGATGTCGTTCATTGAGCATGTTGACCACGCTGCGCCGAGAGTACCAGGGCGGTGGACGACGGCGAGGCCTAGGAAGGGAACGACTCGGAGCCGGGGAAGACTTGGCAGTGGTTGCCCACGCGGTGCGGAGTACAAGGGTTTACTGGTTCAGCTGCCGTTTCCTAAAAATAACAGGAGGTGTGGGTGAGTAGAGGAATGGCCTGGCCAGCGATGGAGTAGGGTGGGGCGGTGCGGTCTGTGCGGCAGCACAGCCGGCCACGAGAAGCGGGAGCAGGCAGTCCCACCGGCGCTGGTTTGGGCGAGTGGAGCAAGAAGATCGGATATTGAAGAAGCATCACGACCGTTGGATTAACATCCCACGGTCACTTCTACTAGAATCGTTTGTGGACTAAGTTGGCAAAGCCTTTCGTACATGTCAACCTAGTAGACCCACAAGTCAGCCTCCAAACCTGTCCCAAACAGCATACAACCCAAAATTTCTAGCCAGATTCAAACTAATTTAAAAACTAAATATATCTTAATTTAACTCCAATGAAATTTTACTCACACAAAAACAATGAAATTTAAAATATCAAAATATGAAAAAAAGTATTTTGGAACTGATTGCCTATTTGCTGTATTTTTTCATTTTATAGCCCATTTATTATTAATAATAGCCCATTTCTTATTACTTATAGCCCATTTTCTGGGCAAGCCCAAATGCATCCCTCCTCATCTTGAAAGATTTTCGGCCCAGCAGGGCGTAGAAAAGCAAGTAGGCCTACGTTGGTTATTCTGCAAAAAACAAAATAGCTGGGCTAGCCATTTTCAGAAAGGAAAAAAATTGGGCTGGTCATGTGGCAAACATATGAAATAAAAGCCTGTGCTAGACGAGTCACAGCTCCCGCACAACACAATTGATACCCTTCTCTGTCCTAAAAAAATACTGTGCGTGTTGCTGGGTACCGGGTGTATGCCGCTCCTTGTGCAGTTATCTCGCTTATTGACTATGTTGACAGTGGCGTGCGACCCAGATGTCAGGAAACCATCAGGAGGAACCCTTTTTTTTCTTGTAATAAAGGAGGCACTTGCTTTCCTACTACCATGATCCTGGTGGGTCCCTGCTGTCATCCTCACCATGTACAGTCATCTCCTTATTCCTCTCGGTTGTTGACCATGTTGACAACACCAGAGGGCGGCACCGTGGCAAACGAACCAAGGCGGAGGATGATGGTGAGGCCTAAGACGGGAACGAACAGGAGCCGTGGAAGATGCCCAGAGTTTTAGGGTGCGATGTGGCCACGATGCGTGCACGACAGCAAAACCAGCCGTGGGAGGCGGGAGCAGGCGGTCCCTCCGACACTGGTTTGGCTTTGGCGGCTAGAGGAAGAAGAGACTGAAGAAACAGGACAGACGTTGAATGTCAATCCAACGGTCAAGGTTGGCATAATCGTATGTTGACTAAGGTGACACCAAGTAGCGTACTTATATATATATATATATATATATATATATATATATATATATATATATATAGGAAGAAAATAAAAACTAGGCTCGTTCGCCTCATAACATTCCCGAAACTACGACCGTTCGATCTTGCGTCACAACTAAAACTGCGAGGAAAATGTGTTTGTCTGCCGTCCTCCTCCCAGGGAATGTTCACCACATAAGTGAGTAGCACCCTTGGTTTTCAACCGAGAGGTCTTGGGTTCGAGTCCCAGGAACCCTCAATTTTGTCCTCCTTTCTTCCTCGCCAAAAAGAAAGAAAATCAAAGACTTGAGAAGGCGTACAGAACAAGCTAGTGTACCAGTAAAGAAACATTGTTGGGTTTTAGAAAAAAGAGAGACGTGCTCTTGTAGCTGGTTCGAATCCAAACCTAGACTATGACTATATATGGTGTTATACTACTCTGCAAGTAATGAAACTGACATATCCAATGTTTCGCTTCTCCTCTTCTCTACTTACTCTGCCTAGCATCAGAAGCTCTGGCCGCGGCAACCATGTCTGTTGGCGGCTCGTCCACCTACTCTTTAGCAGGCAACAACCAGACATGCGCCAAGTCGCCACCCGTACCATCGCCTGTGGGTCTCATCACACCCCCGCCAACACACACACCCCAGCCGGCTGCTTATCGCAACCCACTGCCGTTGGTGTGGTGCCACACTGCCACTGCTGCAAATCACGCAGAGTCATCCATCGCGTCTCAACCACAATCCTCAACCCTGGCCGAGTCTTCTACAAATGCCCGAATCATGGGGTAATAATATGTTTAAGTGTTGCTCTGCTGCTTTCAGTTGCTGATTTTTTAATAGTTTGGTTGATGATCTTCCAATTTGATTCGTGCAGAAAAGGGAAGATTCGTCTGATTTGTATTTTTGGGAAATTGCTGATGTGGGGGAATGCAACTACACTGATTACTTGGTTAGCTGAGGAATCCCAATACTAGTAGGTTGGGGTGTTGGACAAGTAACTGAAGGAACGATAGAAGAGGAAGATGCTGAGCAGAAGGTTAAAGATGTAGTTCCTTTGATCATGGCCAAGCAACAGCTGCTGAATGGCCTTGACAGCAATGAGGAGATGAAAGAGCTTGTGAACATAATGTGGAAAATTGATGTGCTCTGTAGGATGATTGTCTCTTTATTTGCATTGTATGTAGCACTCGTGATGTATTCAGTAGCACTTTGCTTAAACTAGTAATGAATGAAACCTATTTAGCAGGCTGGGCATAGTGTTGTGAACATCTAATGATTTCTATTAACGGAAATCGGGGGTATCCCCTTTTGCTCATAAATAAATAAATAGCAGAGGCCCTTTTGCTAATAAATAAATAAATTAGCAGAGGCCATGTCGGGTCAGATTTGTTCCCCTTCGAAGACATCGAGCAAATTGTAGTCCAACAACAAACTATGCCATCAAAATACAAGTTCCACAACCAAATATGAGTACAACTAAACAACAATGTCATCATGTTTTAGTCGTCATACCATCACCAAACAGAAATCAACATACATAATAAGTGATGTTCTCACATCAAAATACTAAACAACAAGTTCATCAGGTTTCAGTTGTCAAGGCAAACACAATTTCACATAGTAGATAAAAAACGTCTCTGGCAGGCAAATACGACAAAAGCAATCTAATCATCATCCGTAGCAGCAGTGTCAACATCTTCACCATGTGCAGTCTGAATAGTAATTCCCACAGTGTCATCTTCTTCATCATCCTCAATGTCCTCAAGTGTTCACGTCTTATTGATCAACTCTTGTATGTCCATAGCCCGACAGGCAATCTTTTCACCAGCATCATTGATGTGATGGTTCTCAAAGATATTAGGAACATGTGTGGAATCTTCTACATTAGGAGCAGTGTAAGCATCATTTTGTTGTGCAACTTCATTAAATGAATTCCTCTTCTCAAACCTTTGCAATACTCTCCAGTCATCGCTACGTGCAAATGTGTCTTCCAAGAAAAATATCTATGTTGCTTGATTTGCCAAAATAAAAGGCTCGTAGGCCCGGTACGCCTCCTTGACATTGATGGATTTGAAATAATCATCATCTCTGGGTTTAGGGATCCTGGAAAACAGGTTATGCCAACGACAGCACAACAGAACTACACACCGATGAACCTTGAAATTGGAGATATACTGCAACTGAACAATATCTGTTATGTTAGCATACATTTCAGTTGTCTCTCTGCCGTACGTATCCGTGCTCATGATGGCACTGTTTTGTGTCTTCCTGCCTTCGTCGCGTGCAAGGGTGTTGTAGCACACATCTCCAACAATGCAAGATTCATAATGTCTTACCCGAGTATCAGGAGCCATTGCTAGTGCGTAAAGGGCATCATTAACTGTCTGCCCATCCTCCCACATCTTCTTAACCTATGGTTAGAAAATAGACAAGCTGATCATCTTATGTACTCAATATATTAAAAAACAGACAATGTAATTCAAAAGCTTACATGTCTCTTGAACCATTTTGCAAATCCTGCCATAACCAGTTTGTCAATGTTTCTTGGATTTTGCGGCAGTAACTCCTTTTTGTAGATGCTGCACAACATAGTGATCGTGTCAAACATCTAAATATATAAGAATATGCTGCAAGTTTAGTAGATTACGATGTATAAGCTGTAGTACTTAGCACTTACTCGATATAAGGTAGAATCTCAGGACAGTTATTCAACACATGCCAAACCATTTTGCCCAAATCTTTACATTTGTCGTCTTGTCGACTCTTCCTTGTAACTTGAACAGAACAATCAAAAACATTGAGCCTGGGATTGTCTTCACCCACCTCTTTGCTAAGCTGATCAACTGTTTCAATGTATCTTGAGCAGAATGTCAACGCTTCTGTGGCAATGTAGGCCTCTGCAATGGAACCCTCGAGTCTATGTCTGTTCTTAACATAGCCCTTGAAAGTGCCTACCGCCTTTCAATTGGGTACATCCAGCCATACTGTACTGGACCTCTAAGTAGTGCCTCATCAAGTAAATGAACAGCCAAATGCACCATCACATCAAAGAAGGCTGGAGGATATAACTTCTCAAGGTCGCATAGGATAGTTGGTATATTGTCTCTAAGACGCTCCAAAGTATCTATCCTGATATTTCTACTGCATAGTTCCCTGAAGAATTGTCCCAACTCTGCAACTGCTTTGTATAAGTTAGGGCGGCCCAATCCTCTAAGGATAATAGGTAAAACCCTTTGAAGTAGGATGTGGCAGTCATGAGTTTTCAACCCTCGTACCTTGTTTCCATCTGCACCGACTCTCCTTTCAGGGTTGGAAGCAAATCCATGTGGGAATCTCACACGTGACAGGACCTCGCAAAATTCTTTACTTTTTACCTTGTCCAAGACGTACATAGTTGATGCCATATCCCGTGGTTTACCTTCATCTTCCACCTGCAAATCCTTTCTGATACCCAGGTGTGTCAAATCAATCCTAGATTTTAAGGTATCTTTCGTCTTGCGTTCAATATTAAGAAGTGTGCCGATAATGTTGTGTGACGCCCGGGTAATCAAGCTACAGTAACCCTCTGGTAATGATGCCACGTCACCTCGATTATTGTTGATAATCTCGTGTTAGCTCGGAACCGAACCAAATTCAAATTTGAATTAAAGTCAAAACAATTAAAGTTTTCTAAAGTCAAAACTAAATTGTTCCTAATGTGTCTAATAATCCATAATAAATGCTGGTGAAGAAATCATCTCTTAATAAAATACTTAAATGCACTAAATAAACTAAAACAATAGCAAAAACAATTATTTAAATGCTTTAAAATGATAAACAATTACAAACTAATATATTTAGGTGCCAAGTTAATTGTGACGTGGTATAATTCCTATTACCAATTTAGGGATCATTTTTGTACTTCACAAAACTAAAATACAATCAGGAACAAAATAAAACAGAAAAGAAATAAAATACATAAAAGAAAAAAAAACAGAAACAACAAAAAGAGAGGAAAGACCCTCCCTGGCCGTTCGGCCCAGCTAGGCTACCAGGCCCACCTGGCTGGCCCATCCCGCCTCCCTTATCCCCTCACACCCCAACCGAACCCTAGCCCACGTTCCCCACTCGCTCCCTCCCCCCCGCTCGCTCGTTGTTCCCCCGATCTGGATCGAGATCGGGGCGAGGACCCGAAGCCGCCCGACGCCGCCCCGCGTCGTCCTCTGCTCGTTGGAGGGACGGGCCCCGACGTTGCTGGCCTGCCTCCTGCGCCTCTGCTTCCTCCCGATGCCAGCCATCGCCATGGTTGCCGCGACTCCTCGTCCTCGACCTCTTCTCCAACCACGCCACATAGCCATCGCCATCACCGGTCTTCTCCGCCACAGTCATCTTCGTCCGCCGCCGTTCATCGTCGGTTCCGACGGCTTCACTACATCCCGTGCCTCCCCGAGCCTCTCCCCGTCAACGATGTGAGCTGGCGCGCCTTTCCCCTCTGCCTCCCCCTCGATCTGCATCCTCTAGTCGCCATGCTCGTCGGTTCCGTGCCGCGCTAGAAGTCGCCTTGGCCGGCGCTCCACTCACGCCGACACCCGCCCCAGGTCGCGCCCCGGCCTCCCGTTGCCGCACTCGGCCGTGCCCTTCACCAACGCGCGTGCCCGCGCCTATAGCCGCCGCTGCCCACACTCCCTTGCATCCGTCCTCGCTCGGGCGCCTCCTCTCGCGCAGCCCGTCGCTCACCTCGCCTCGAGTCGCAGCGCCCCGCCGCCGGCCTGCAGCTGCACCCACCGCAGCTCGCCCCCGACTGGCTGCCGGCGCCCACGCCACGGGCCGCGTCCGAGGCCAGCCCCGTTCGGCCTCGGGCACGGGCACCACGCCCGCACCCAGCGCCCGACCTGCAAGGCCTCTGTGCCACAGACAACGGGGCCCACCCCCTGTGAACGAAAACAAAAAAAAATAATACTAATTAAATTAATTTTTAAAAAAATGAATTAATAAATAATAACTAAAATTAATTAAAATGATAATTAATTAATTGATTAAAGGCTTAATTAAATTAATTAGTCTTGATTAGATTAACCTAATTACTAGTTAACTTAATTAACCTCCTGATTAGACTAATCAATCAATGACATGAGGGTCCCACACATAGTTGACCCAGTCAACTCTGTTGACTGCTGATGTCAGCATGACATCATGCTGATGTCATAAAACCAAATTTCGAATTAAATTAAATAATTAATTAAATTCCAAAAACTAATAAAATCTTTAGAAATTCATATCTTTTAATCTGTGACTCGGATTAAATTATTTTCAACATGAAAGTTGCTTAGAACGACGAGACGAATCCGGTTACGCAGCCCGTTCGTCCGCCACACCTCCCTAGCATAGCAAACATGCAACTTTTCCCCTCCGGCTCCTCTGCCCGAAAACACGAAACACCAGGGATAATTTCCCGGATGTTTCCCCCCTTCACCGGTACCACCTCGTACCGCGTTAGGGCACACCTAGCACCACGCTTTGTCATGTCATGCATCGTCTTGCATTTGTTTGCATTATATTTATTGTTTCTTCCCCCTCTTCTCTCGCTAGACACCGAGACCGACGCCGCTGCTACCCAGTACGACTACGGTGTTGACGACCCCTCTCTATTGCCAGAGCAACCAGGCAAGCCCCCCCCTTTGATCACCAGATATCGCCTACTCTTCTCTATACTGCTTGCATTAGAGTAGTGTAGCATGTTGCTGCTTTCCGTTAATCCTATTCTGATGCATAGCCTGTCATTGCTGCTACAGTCATTGATACCTTACCCGCAATCCTAAATGCTTAGTATAGGATGCTAGTGTTCCATCAGTGGCCCTACACTCTTGTCCGTCTGCCATGCTATACTACTGGGCTGTGATCACTTCGGGAGGTGATCACGGGCATATACTATATACTTTACACTGTTACATTACCTGTGATACTGTTCGGAGTTGGGGGCTGAAAGGACAGGTGGCTCCATCCAGGTAGTGGTGGGCCTGAGTTCCCGACGGCCCCCGACTGTTACTTTGTGGCGGAGCGACAGGGCAGGTTGAGACCACCTAGGAGACAGGTGGGCCTGGCCTTGTTCGGCATTCGCGGATACTTAACACGCTTAACGAGATCCTGGTATTTGATCTGAGTCTGGCTACTGGCCTATACGCACTAACCATCTACGCGGGAGTAGTTATGGGTATCCCGGCGTCGTGGTATCAGCCGAAGCACTTCAGACGTCAGCGACGGAGCGGCGCGCGCCGGATTGGAACGTAAGCCTACTCTTGTATTAAGGGGGCTAGTTCTGCTTCCGGCTGCCCTCGCAACGTGCAGGTGTGCTATGGGCGATGGGCCCAGACCCCTGTGCGCTTAGGTTTAGACCGGCGTGCTGGCCTCTCTGTTTTGCCTAGGTGGGGCTGCGACGTGTTGATCTTCCGAGGCCGGGCATGACCCAGGAAAGTGTGTCCGGCCAAATGGGATCGAGCGTGTTGGGTTATGTGGTGCACCCCTGCAGGGAAGTTAATCTATTCGAATAGCCGTGATCTTCGGTAACAGGACGACTTGGAGTTTTACCTTGACCTTATGACAACTAGAACCGGATACTTAATAAAACACACCCTTCCAAGTTCCACAGACAACCCGGTGATCGCTTTTCTACAGGGCGACGAGGAGAGGATCGCCGGGTAGGATTATGCTATGCGTTGCTACTTGGAGATGCTATCTGGAGATGCTACTTGGAGATGCTATTTGGAGATGCTACTTGGAGATGCTACTTGGAGGACTTCAGTCTACTCTCTTCTACATGCTGCAAGACGGAGGCTGCCAGAAGCGTAGTCTTCAATAGGACTAGCTATCCCCCTCTTATTCTGGCATTCTGCAGTTCAGTCCACTGATATGGCCTTCTTACACATATACCCATGCATATGTAGTATAGTTCCTTGCTTGCGAGTACTTTGGATGAGTACTCACGGTTGCTTTCTTCCCCCTTTTTCCCCCTTTCCTTTCTTTCTGGTTGTCGTAACCAGATGCTAGAGCCCTGGAGCCAGACGCCACCGTCGACGACGACTACTACACTGGAGGTGCCTACTACTACGTGCAGCCCGCTGACGACGACCAAGAGTAGCTAGGAGGATCCCAGGCAGGAGGCCTGCGCCTCTTTCGATCTGTATCCCAGTTTGTGCTAGCCTTCTTAAGGCAAACTTGTTTAACTTATGTCTGTACTCAGATATTGTTGCTTCCGCTGACTCGTCTATGATCGAGCACTTGTATTCGAGCCCTCGAGGCCCCTGGCTTGTATTATGATGCCTGTATGACTTATTTATGTTTTAGAGTTGTGTTGTGATATCTTCCCGTGAGTCCCTGATCTTGATCATACACATTTGCGTGCATGATTAGTGTACGATTGAATCGGGGCGTCACAAGTTGGTATCAGAGCCGACTGCCTGTAGGAATCCCCCTTCCACACTCCTTGGCCGAAGTCGAGTCTAGACGTTGCAAAAACTTTTACTAACATGGCTGTGTGGCCCATGGGCCCACGTCACCATCGGGTGGTAGTAGGATCTTTTACTCCTCGACCTATACTCTGGGACTCTGATCTCTCTACTATTCGGGTTAAATGAATTTGCTAACTCTAAGATTAGGATCTCGTGATCGCATCCACCCGAAGAGCCCCTTATTGCAGAGGATCGCCTGCTACATCAGAAGATTCCGAAGATACTCTCTGATGTTCTCTCGAGACTTGTGCCCATCACTTTGGCTATTCCTGACCACCGATAAATCCGTATGGATAACTACTTACACTTGCCATTCATACGATCATCCCCCATTGATCTTGTTATTACAAGATACCCCGAAGTTTTCTCTATTGTTCCGAGAATACTTTGTGCCTACTGCCTAGCAGTTCTTTGCCACATGAATACCCCTTCGAATAAATCCTCGCACTTGTCGAGTATCCGCTCATCCCCAGTTGTTCATGTGTTTCACAAAAGTCTTCGAAATAATATTCGATCTTCCGAAAATCCTTTGGGGCCTTTGGCTCTTGAAATTCTTGCTTGCTTGCATTATGGATAATCCCATAAGTCTCGTAGTCATATTGACATTCCTTGTCATTACCATTTTGAGTCTGTTGACTCAATATGTTTGCGAATACACGCAATCATCATTGATCCTTATAAATTACTTTTCCGGCTGAGCTGCCATTCTTTTTACTGGAATTGGTTCTCAACCAATCCAATTGTCTTCGATTGTACCCTACGGCTATTCAACTTATCCACCCCTAATCAGAGCATTGCTTCTGATCCCTTGATTTGGAAAACATAATTCCTTTGCATTTGACAATTGAGTTAGTCAGTTGTTTCTATAATCTGCTTCCTCTAGTTGAGTACCGATGCTCACGTCAGATCCCTTGTGGACCACCAGCTCCTTTGTTGGATTTTATCTGACAACGCCCTTCATATTCAATAAACTTGTGAGCCTTTTTCTCGGATACATAATGCCTTTGGTAAATTGTATCGTCTGCTTTCTCAACCATGCTCTGCCTTCGAGCTTGAGTTAATTACTTCTAAAAAATTCTGGTATAGGATTCTAAGATGCCCCGATGGGTTGAACCTATGCCTTCCTTAATATGTGTGAACTCGAAAGTCTTCACGAGTCGTACTCTTCTGGTATTTTGCCAGATAAAATTTCAAAACTACAACTTCATTGAGCGCGAGAAGTGAATGAAAGGTTGTGCATTGGAGAAGTGGGAGTCGACCTTGAACTTTGCGTTCATGCCCATGGACACGATGTACATCTTCTCATCGAAGCTTCTTTTAAAATCAATTATTCCCTTGGTATAAGTTCATCTTATATCTGAGATCTGGCCTTTTTGCAATCGTGGTTCTGACCATGTTCTCCTTTAAATATCATGTCCTGTGCAAGTTTAAGCACTTGTCTTCTATAGAGCAATACCCCAGTTCAACTTCTAGTTTGATCTGTCGTCGAGTATTACCACCTGGTATCTCGAGATTATTTTGGAACTGCATAATTTCTTATGAGTTCTTCATCAAGTACTACATACTCACCGATTACAATTTTTCATGGGCTCGGAGTTATTGAACACTCAAAGACACCGATAACTGAACCGAGTCCGCTCTACGGTTCAACAACTCTTCAGCAAGCTTCTATAAGTACGAGTTTGTACCCGATCACGCCATTCCTAGCCTGTTTGGCTATATCATTGTCGTGACGATTCTAACGGTGCTACCTGGTCCTTATTCTCGGAGCACCAATTTTCGACGATGAACTAACCTTACGTCGATTTTTCCTCGTCATACCCTTTCACCTTAAACAACAAGCTTGAGTTCGAGTTTGTGTCGTAACTGTGGTTCCAATAACCTCTTGCTTCATCATTCCTTTGACTTGATGTCGTCGCTGATTGACTACATCTGCATGAAATCTCTCGACAATTGTGTCGTGATCATCATCAACCTTATGAGCTCTTCCAGGAATTCAATTGAATTCATGATGGGTAATACCATCCTTGCCCCTCGATGATTCCTGTTCTCATCGACCACTTTATTGCCTTTCGTTCAACACAACTTGTTCGTGTTTTGTGTAAACCTTGAGATCACTGCTACCCAGCAGTTGATCTTCCTTACCTCGGAAGTATTACCATCTCTTTTTGTCAAGAATGTGGTGAGAATTTCACCACCTCTTAATAATTCTTGATATCATAATACTACTTGCCATCTTCGTTCATTCCTTGGTCCCCGTATTGTTTTCAACCGGAATACCGACAATGGAGCTATGATGTGTGAATTCAAACTTCTAGAAACCCTATTGCTTTGAAGTGAATGGGCGATAGTTCATTCTAAGTCCTTCGCTAATTGAATCACCATTCTGACATTGGTCGTGCAACCCAACCCATATTTCGGGCGCACCTTTCAACCAATGTTTAATTGTGTATGTTTTCCTCGAGCATACTTCCTTATATCATTTGATCTGACAAATGTTATCTCCTTGTTCACTTAATGGTGGAAATCCATCTTTTGGGAATCTCGGTGAATTGCCGCTGAGTTCACCAGACACCTCCTTGTCCTCTCCTTGGGTTAATGATGAACTCTTGTTAACGGAAGTCACTTCATAGTTCATTTCCCGAGAATCTTACAGTGTCATCCCGTCAATTGGTGTTGCACCTTTCTTCTCAGGCATCCTGAGCCTGAGGTATCCTGACACCAATCATACCTGAATCTCCGTCAGATATGATGGTTAGGACAACTTTCCAAGAGTTATGATATTGATCCTTTGATGACCCGGTAACATGATGTCATGCCTAGCACCCCCCCCCCCGGCTGGAGGACCTATCATTATAGATTCCTTTTCAGCAAGGCTATCCATTCACCCATGAGGAAATTGTAAGACTTATTCTACAAGTTATTCCTGATGGATCCTTCGTGTTTCCAGAGTCTGATCTTCACATGAAGACCATGTCAATGCTATCTCGAAGCATGTCTATGGTACTCCAATTTTCAACAAGAACATTTGAAACCCAATGTTAAATGTTTCCTGCCCAATTATCCAAACACCGTTGAATGGGTAATGTCATGAAAATTTCTCTTCCCTTTCCTAAAGGGGTTTTCTACGCTATATCCCGTCATGAATATCATGCGTTGCTTGCCCTTGGGAAGGATATACCCCCTGATATATGTGTTTAAACACATTTTCCTTTTCATTGTTCTATTTAATCTGATAATCTTATTTTCCGTTCCATTGGTTGGTTTAACCTTTCTTGAGGTCTATATAATCTAAGCAGTATTATTCTCCTGCGTAGGTAAACACCTCAGTGTACAACTCTGTCAGTAAGACCCTGTTGAAATTGTCGATAGCATTCCGGTCACCACCGATGGACGAGAACTTTGCCTATTGGTCCGCCTCGTTCAACGAGCAGGAAAATGGTTCTCTTCGTCCCTCGCCCCTGGTACCGACATTGTGCCGACATAACTGATAGGCTACCCTCTGACATGCCTTGCTATTGTGACCGTGCGAGATGTCACCGCTCCTATTTTTAACCCACATGGTGGGCCCATAACCCACAGTTCCACAGGATCGAAACCTGACTCTCCTGTACACCCCCTGTTCCCAAAGTTATTCCTCACACGTGGCCTCGTGTGTAATTCACGAGCCACCTTCTGATGAGATCATCAATTTGGTATCAGACGCAATACTTATTCCCATTGCTCTGAACCCCTTTCACACTTCGCTTCAGGCAACGAACGATTGCCTATGCGCTTGAAACTTCTATTTTGCACCTTCTTGCTTTGCTCTCGATATTGTCTTAAATTTCAATTCGAGAGTTACTTCCCGCCACCTTCCTCGTTGTTGTCTACCAGATAATCTACCCTGCAGAGATCCATTCTTCGGTATACCCCCTTAATCTTTCGTTAGTACGATGAAATTTCCGAAGAAAGGATGATGACTTCATCATGATGACCTGAAGCAGAGAAAGGAAGACATCAATATAATGGGTCGACCTCTTC
>NC_041382.1:391551043-391564912 GCF_002162155.2 Triticum dicoccoides
CTCGCTCCCCCCCCGCTCGCTCGTTGTTCCCCCGATCTGGATCGAGATCGGGGCGAGGACCCGAAGCCGCCCGACGCCGCCCCGCGTCGTCCTCTGCTCGTTGGAGGGACGGGCCCCGACGTTGCTGGCCTGCCTCCTGCGCCTCTGCTTCCTCCCGATGCCAGCCATCGCCATGGTTGCCGCGACTCCCCGTCCTCGACCTCTTCTCCAACCACGCCACATAGCCATCGCCATCACCGGTCTTCTCCGCCACAGTCATCTTCGTCCGCCGCCGTTCATCGTCGGTTCCGACGGCTTCACTACATCCCGCGCCTCCCCGAGCCTCTCCCCGTCAACGATGTGAGCTGGCGCGCCTTTCCCCTCTGCCTCCCCCTCGATCTGCATCCTCTAGTCGCCATGCTCGTCGGTTCCGTCCCGCGCTAGAAGTCGCCTTGGCCGGCGCTCCACTCACGCCGACACCCGCCCCAGGTCGCGCCCCGGCCTCCCGTTGCCGCACTCGGCCGTGCCCTTCACCAACGCGCGTGCCCGCGCCTATAGCCGCCGCTGCCCACACTCCCCTGCATCCGTCCTCGCTCGGGCGCCTCCTCTCGCGCAGCCCGTCGCTCACCTCGCCTCGAGTCGCAGCGCCCCGCCGCCGGCCTGCAGCTGCATCCACCGCAGCTCGCCCCCGACTGGCTGCCGGCGCCCACGCCACGGGCCGCGTCCGAGGCCAGCCCCGTTCGGCCTCGGGCACGGGCACCACGCCCGCACCCAGCGCCCGACCCGCAAGGCCTCTGTGCCACAGACAACGGGGCCCACCCCCTGTGAACGAAAACAAAAAAAATAATACTAATTAAATTAATTTAAAAAAAATGAATTAATAAATAATAACTGAAATTAATTAAAATGATAATTAATTAATTGATTAAAGGCTTAATTAAATTAATTAGTCTTGATTAGATTAACCTAATTACTAGTTAACTTAATTAACCTCCTGATTAGACTAATCAATCAATGACATGAGGGTCCCACACATAGTTGACCCAGTCAACTCTGTTGACTGCTGACGTCAGCATGACATCATACTGATGTCATAAAACCAAATTTCGAATTAAATTAAATAATTAATTAAATTCCAAAAACTAATAAAATCTTTAGAAAATCATATCTTTTAATCCGTGACTCGGATTAAATTATTTTCAACATGAAAGTTGCTCAGAACGACGAGACGAATCCGGTTACGCAGCCCGTTCGTCCGCCACACCTCCCTAGCATAGCAAACATGCAACTTTTCCCCTCCGGCTCCTCTGCCCAAAAACACGAAACACCAGGGATAATTTCCCGGATGTTTCCCCCCTTCACCGGTACCACCTCGTACCGCGTTAGGGCACACCTAGCACCACGCTTTGTCATGTCATGCATCGTCTTGCATTTGTTTGCATTATATTTATTGTTTCTTCCCCCTCTTCTCTCGCTAGACACCGGGACCGACGCCGCTGCTACCCAGTACGACTACGGTGTTGACGACCCCTCTCTCTTGCCAGAGCAACCAGGCAAGCCCCCCCTTTGATCACCAGATATCGCCTACTCTTCTCTATACTGCTTGCATTAGAGTAGTGTAGCATGTTACTGCTTTCCGTTAATCCTATTCTGATGCATAGCCTGTCATTGCTGCTACAGTCATTGATACCTTACCCGCAATCCTAAATGCTTAGTATAGGATGCTAGTGTTCCATCAGTGGCCCTACACTCTTGTCCGTCTGCCATGCTATACTACTGGGCTGTGATCACTTCGGGAGGTGATCACGGGCATATACTATTGTCACATCCCTAGTTCTGGCCTGTCCTATGCCTGCTTCCATCTGAGCATCATGTTTAAATTTTTGAAACCTGAACTGAGGAATTTTGGAAGCCTCAAAAACTTAAATAAAAAAAGGGCAAAAACCCTAAAAATCTCATTCATTGCTCCAAAATGCTCTTCTTAAATGCTTGATAATTTTTGGTAAGGGTTCTGGTCCCAACCAAAATATTGAACATTTTTAAGGAATTATTTTTGGGACTTTGGATTTAATTCATTAGCTATTTGAATTTGAATTATATTCATATAATTAGAATATAATTTCAAATACCCCTGATATATTTTATAAGCTTTTGGAAAAGTCCATCTAGCAATATAAAATATTCAGAGGAGTTTTTGGCATTGTTTGAATTATTTTAAATTCAAAACAGTGGCAAAATAAATTAAATAAAACAAAACAGAAGAAAAAAATAAAAAGAACAGAAGCCTACCTGGGCCACTTACCTGTAGCCGGCCCAGCTGGCCAGCCCATCTGGCCGGCCCAGCCCACCTCCTCCCCCCCCTTGTCATCTTCCTCCTTTGCCAGGAGGACGAACAGAGGCGAGGCGTGGCGCGCGCCCGAGAGGCCTCGGCCACCTCCTGCTTCCCCCTGGCCACCTCCTGCTTCCTCTCGTCGCCCTGGACCCCGTCCGCGACGCCACGCACCCTCCCAGGCCTCGCACTCTCCCCGTGCCTTCTTCCCCCTTTCTCTGGCTCCCTCTCTCCTCCACCGAGCGGAGCCCCGTCGCCACCGACGCCGTTCGCCGCGGCCACCACCACCCTCTCGCCTCCCCGACGCCTCCCAGAGCTCCGCTGTTCCACCCTCGTCCTCCTCATCGTCTCACGCGACCAGAAGGGCCCCGAGCAGCCGCCATCGACATCGTCTTCAAGCTTCGGCCCCGGCGCCCTTTTCCGTCAATTCGGCCACTCCGGCGCGCCCCCGAGCCCACTAACCCTCCCTACAGCTCCGCGGTGAGCCTCCGTGTAGAACCCCTCTCTTTCCCCTCGCGTTTGCGAGCTCTAGGCCATAGCTCCGCCGCGGCCGAACTCCGGCCGCCGCTGACCTCGTCACCACCGTCACTGCAGCCACTGGAGCTCCCACCCGAGTGCACCATCGTGCTCAGAACGTTTCCACGAGCCCGTTGCCTGCCGCAGCTCGCCCTCTCGCGCTCCCTAGTGGTCGCCCGTGTCTTACCCGAGCTCCGGCGGCCGCAACCGAGCTCGCCGCCGTCAGCTCCGGCCTCCCCACGACCTAGCAACCGCACCGCTCGACGCGCGGGAGCAAGGGCTCTCCAACGAGCCCAAGCACGGCCTCGTCCGTGCCCTGTAGCATGTTTCCGATGGTCGCCACCGTCCCGGACCTCGCCGGCGTCGAGACGCCGGTGGGGTTGACCCACTTGACCACGGCGGAACCCCCCCTGGGTCGATGACAGGTGGGGCCAGCCCCTGTTAATTAGTTTAGGTGTTAGATTAGTTAACACTAATTAAGTTAGTTAATTATTTAAGCCACTGACATGTGGGCCCAGCCCTGCTGACATTTTTGTTAGTATTAGTTTAACCCTAATCAACCCGGTTAACTAACCTGTGTCACTGACGTGTGGACCCCACACGTCAGGTTTGACCAGCAGCAGCGTCTGTTGACCTGCTGACGTCACGGTGACGCACTGCTGACGCAGTAAATGTTTCTGGAATTTAGATAATTCTTAAATGATTTATTAATTCCAGAAAATGCCTAAAACTTCTAAAATTCATAGAAATTCAACCGTAACTCCAAATTAAATAATCTATATATGAAAAATTATCAGAAAAATTCAAGGAATCCATCTGTACCATTTTCATGCATGTTAGAACAACTTATCACTACTGTTTAGGGCAAATGAAGTGAATGACATTTAAATAACCACATATGGAGTTTGAATTTAAATCTTGGATTCAAACCAACTTCATTTAATCTGGTTTTAGGTGCATTAGCCCAAAACACATTCATATTGCCATGTCATAGCATGCATCATATTGTGCATTGCATTGATCGTGTTTTTCTGTATTTGCCGGTAATTGTCCCCTCTCGATAGACGTGTACCGACGATGTGATCGATGACACTGATGAAGAGCTATATTATCTTCAGAAGTGCCAGGCAAGCAAAACCCCCTTGTTCATTCCGATAAAATCCCACTCTCTCGCTCCTGCTCTCTTTTACTGCATTAGGACAACAACGATATACTTGTTACTTGCTGCGGTAGCTGAACTCCTTTATCCTCTGCATGACCTGTCATTGCCACAGTAAATAGATGAAACCCACTAGCATGAGTAGGAGTTGTTTGAGCCCTGTTGTGCCTACTCATTCATGCTTGTTTGTCATGCCTGCTACTGCTTAGAGTTGTTTAAGGTCTGATTCATCGGGGATGAATCAGAGGCGTGTGAACATGTCCCAATGTGTGTGAGCTAAGCGTGTGAACACGATTTGGTAAAGGTAGCGGTGAGAGGCCATGTAGGAGTACATGGTGGGTTGTCTCATTGCAGCCGTCCTCTGGAACTGAGTTCTGTGTTTGTGATCCATGACCAGCTACTACCACACATTGGAATGCTTAAGTGCCCCTCTCGACTTATTAATCAACATGATCTCTGTCCAGGAGTTGCAACTAGTTTCTGGTGTTTGTAGGTAGTGTTAGTAGTCTACCAAGTGGCACCCGGTACAGGTGGGCTTGGGACAGACTAGGCACAGTGGCCCGGTGTACCAAGTGGCACCTGGTTGGTGGGCTTGGGAACCCTGCACACATCATTTGGGGCCGTAAGCGACACCCCGGCCGGATCTCCTTGCGGATGGAACCCGAATAGGCGATAAACCTGGACTAGAGACTTGTTCGGTTAGTCAGGTCGTGGCCGACTCCCTCGCCCGGCTTCCGCTTGAAGGTTGCCGAGGTACATGACGTGTACATGGCGATAAGTGGCGAAAGCGTGTGTGAAGAAGTACACCCCTGCAGGGTTAACATCATCTATTCGAATAGCCGGATTCCTCGGATATGGAAACTTGGACCCCTTGCATAGTTCATAGACAAGTGAAAGTGGATACTCTAAAATGCGCAAGATAAGCGTGAGTTCTATGGATGGCGTTCTCGTAGGGAGACGGGAGCGGATCCATAGTGGTGTATTGATATGGTGAATATGTGGACTCATGTGCGCCACTTCAAAAGAGTTACTTGTAGTCGTAGTTCAGGATAGCCACCGAGTCAAAGCTGGCTTGCTGCAGTCAAACCCCTCCACCCCCTTGTTGATAATGATGCATATGTAGATAGATCTGATGTAAGTCTTGCTGGGTACATTTGTACTCACGTTTGCCTATTTTATGTTTTGCAGAGAGACTTCAGTCTCACTAGTAGTTCCGCGTGGACTTCGACGTTTAGCTTGTTACCTCAGCTACGATCTTGTGCCCTCGGCAGGATCTGGTAGATAGTCAGGCTTCTCAGCCTTTTTCATTTATAGTTGTCTGTACTCAGACATGTTAAGCTTCCGCATGTGCTTTGACTTGTATGCTCTGATTGTTGGGTCATGAGACTCATGTTTGTATATCTCGCTCCTCGGAGCCTATTGAATAGTTACTTGAGTTGTAGAGTCATGTTGTGATGCCATGTTGTATCTGCACATATCGAGCATATTGTGTGTATGTTGTTGAAATGCTTGGTATGTGTGGGATCTGACTATCTAGTTGTTTATCCTTAGTAGCCTCTCTTACCGGGAAATGTCTCCTAGTGTTTCCACTGAGCCATGGTAGCTTGCTACTGCTCCGGAACACTTAGGCTGGCCGGCATGTGTCCTTCTTCGTTCCTGTGTCTGTCCCTTCGGGGAAATGTCACGCGATGAATACCGGAGTCCTGTTAGCCCGCTACAGCCCGGTTCACCGGAGTCCTGCTAGCCCAGTGCTACAGCCTGGATTCACTCGCTGATGACCGACACGTTCGATGTTGGGTCATGGATGCCTGTCCCTGTAAGTTTGTGCCACTTTGGGTTTACAACTAGCCATGTCAGCCCGGGCTCCTTACCATATGGATGCTAGCGACACTATCATATACGTGTGCCAAAAGACGCAAACGGTCCCGGGCAAAGGTAAGGCGACACCCGTGGGAATACCGTGCGTGAGGCCGCAAAGTGATATGGGGTGTTACATGCTAGATCGATGTGGCATTGAGTCGGGGTCCTGACAGCGTTGGTATCAGAGCTTGACTGCCTGTAGGATTATCAAGCCAAACTGGTCGAAGTTGAGTCTAGAAATTCTTTAGTTATATAAGGGAGTTGATTGTGGGATGGAACGTAAGGCTCTTTTTACTCCTTATACCTTATGCCCTTCTGATCTGAGTCATCTTATCTTTCCTACGGGGATTAAGAACTAGGCTTTCTCTTCTTTCTATCAGGATCACGTGTTACTAATCCGTAGACTTATAAGATTGTTGGATTTAAGCTTGAGTTCAGTTTCTACTACTTCCGTATGTTAATTGTTGATCTTGAAACCTTGATATCGTGCTTCTGAGTGGTTATGCCACCATTTTGTGAATGTCTCAAATCTTTTCTGAGCATTTACAACCGTTATGCTGTCCGAGTCATCCCAGGTTTCTAAATAGTTTGAAGCAATTTGCAAATTCTTTCCTCCCGTTTCGATGTTCCTTTGGGCCAGATTAACCACACTAATCGGTGAGTTGAGGTACTTTATTGCCTTGACATATATGTTGGAGCTGGTATTATGACCCTAGGTGTCTTAGGGGATCATCTAGTAATTTAGCCATGATTTGTGTCCCAGTGTGATGATTCTGGCCTTTACCCTCGAAAGCATCCCGTGATGCTACTTAGTAGTAGGTATTCTATTTCTGGGTTTTGAACCCGAGATTCACTCTACCTACTTCATGTTGATAGTAATTGCTAGTGCCTTTAGGATATTAGTAACCTTTGCGATAGTCCTTGAAGTCCGTGGTATCTTCTTCTTCCAAATACCATGAACTACTTATGGCAGAAGTTCCTCGTTGAACTGAAATATCACAACAAGATTACTTTTGATGAGTTCTCCATTATATATTGTGGCTCTGCCAGTTCTACCTTTCTGCATGGGTTATCCGGAAGAAACATGTTGAACTTGGTTCAACATGCTAAACCATGCATCCACAACTCAGAAAATTATATGTTCCTTTGAGTTGTCCCTCTTTAGTTGTCTACTGACCTTCGTCTATCAATTGATAGTCAAGGGTATGCATACCTTTGTTTATCGATGCCTATTACCCTTGTGGTCCGTCAAGCCATTCTGTCCTGAATGACTTGGAGAAACAAACTCCAGTACCTCATCCATATCTAGGATTGGGTCAAAGTAGTTGTATTCCGCAGATCAAATGCCAATTCAGCTTTTGGTTCTGTTCTACCTTGGAGTATTACCCCCTTTATGTCAGAATTGTCATGAGAACTGCACCAACTCTCATGAATTTTGACGTAGTGATACTTCTCACCATCATTAGTCATTCCTCGGCCCTCGTGTTGATGCAACCGGAATACCGACAAATGAATTGTGATGTGTGAAATCAATACTCCCAGCAACCTCGTTGCTTGGTAGTTAAATGGACAATAACCTCATTCTTAACGTGTTGGTTCTTGAATCATCATTCTAAGATTGATCGTGCTACCTTGTCCATCTTCCTGGTGCACATTTTGATTGATGAGTTAGGATTTTGTCAAGTCCTCGCTCATTTGATCATATCGTCTTGCCCTGAAAGGCGAGGTTGTTCTCGAGCTTAGTAACATACCGGTGGTTCGTGATTTTCTGAATGTCTTCTCGGAAGTATTACCAGGTTGTCACCTGACTGCTATGTTGAGCTCGTGATCAAGTCGGGTTCTTGTGAACCACCCTTTCTCCAAGAATCTGTGATGGATATCTCGGAGCTAGTGGGTTAAGCTAGACAACAACTTGGAGAGTTGGAAGATAAAAGCTTGCCTGACTTAGTTCGTTCCAAAGGGATATCCTTGTGTAGTGTGTGTTGAAGAAAGATGATATCTTCATCGATTGGTCCCTGTGATTAGTTGTTGGGCCTATTGTCTTACCCCATCTTTGATTTGAGTATGGGCTATCATCCAATCAGACCAGAACCAACGATATTCGTAATGTTGTCTTACTCGTGGTTGATCCTTCGAGCATACACCATTATATCTTTTGGGTCTGACCAATGCTATCACTTGTTCACTTAACTATGGAATTCCTTTTGAAAGAAAACCCAGATGAATTGTTGTTGAGCCCATTTACAACATCCTTGCCTTCTCCATAATTTTGCTGAGCATTAAGCTAGTGTTGGAAACTTTTGAAAGCATTTGTTCATGCTAGCTCATGAAGCATATGTTCGGATGTAAGGAGAGACTTCCTCTAGTTCATGTGCATTGGATGCAAGTTGCCGCCTTGGACTCGAGAAAGTCAATGTTGTTTCCTTTGGAATCATCCCAAATCAGTCATGCATACGTGCGAAGTATTCTGTGGTTCGGAGACTTGCAACCTCCATTCCATATGTATATCCTAGCACACCAAGCCACTGATTGATTTGTTCACGGAAAAGGAGTTGATGTGCTAATCCTAGGTCATGCACAAGACTTCAATATCCTCGATTATGATTCCCCACTGAACTCGGTAGTGTTTTATTGTAAGACTACCATGTGATAATGTTTGTCTAGGACAGCGTGTTCACATGTTTTAGCAGAACCAGCTCATGTTTTGGAGCTTGCTATCGCAGTTCGTCCCTCGAGAATCTCGCAACGTCATCTCGTCGATTTGTGTTGCAAACTTTCATTTTTCTTCCTAGACTCGATGAGTCTGGAATATCCTGACACCAACCAGATCTGAGTCTCAGGCAGATATGATGGGTTGGAACATTTCCCAAGAATTATAATATTGGTCTCTCAATAACCGGCAAGGTGGATGTCGTGGCTAACACACCCATCCGGTAGACCTATTATTATAGTATCTTGTTTGAGGAAGTTAGCCACCTCCCCATAAGGATTTCGTAGGATTTACCTCCGTAGTTATTCCTTATGGATTCTTGTGCTCCCGAAGTCCGACCTTTTACTTGATGTTCTAGATATCAAACCATAATTATCTATGGATTACACTAGCACATCAAGGAGAACATTAGAAGCGGAGTGCTAAATGTCTCTCGGTCGATCATCCAGATTTTATTTCCTTGGACCCGCCAAGGGTGAAATCTGAGAAAGTGTTATCTTCCTTTGCATCTGCATCTTCCACCGGTATTCATCAGGGTAGTAAGTTGTGTGGCCAGGACCCTTGACACGGATGTTGGTAAAACCTTGATGATTGTGGAAATGCTCAAGTTCTTGAGAGCACGCACAAGCGCTACGTGTTATCCTCGGCACTAGCTGGGTTTGCTCTCAGTTTCCTCGGAAATGCTATGACCTATTCAAACAGTGAATTCACTCTCTGTTGTTGGGTTCCTCCCCAGTTACCAGAATCATTCCCAGCATTTGCATTTTGTTCCTAGCTTGCACCGCCAATGTGCCATTCTACCATGGGTCTCTTCCATCTCCGGTGATAAGCAAATTCATCCATTACGTTGTCTTCAACAAGGTAATCCACATCATCCAAGTCCGAGTATGCCATTCTACCGACCCCCGCCAATCGATTGCTGTGATTTGCCTTCGGCTGATATAGAGAGTTTCAATGATCTCGGTATCAAAGGTAATTCTTTTTGCCACTTAAGATAATAATCTACGAATCACCCTTCTCCAGGATGTTTCGTCGTGGTATCATGGCAATTCAACTCCTCGCTACGTTGACAACCGATCGCCACATTCTTAAGTCTGGAATTGTTATCTACCTAGTGAACCTCGTCACCTGCTCCACTCCATCCTTCTAGAGGTATGCTTCGTCTCTCAGCTCGAGAGATGTTGCTATGTCACATTCCGGGAGTTAATCCTGAGTTGTTCGACCTTCGAGAAGACCGATCCTTCCAGAGTTTTCCTTTCCTCTTCTTGTCATGATTAGCTGGAGTTCTCAGAGCAAGACGACAAGACAAAGATGGTGTTCAAATCAACGTTCATTTGAAGTGCAACCTGGATCATGAAGATTGTACTAGTTTGTGTTTTCCCTTCGTCTTACCCTACCCTTGAATCTCGGGTCGAGATTCTTGTTTAGTGGGGGTGAGTTGTCACATCCCTAGTTCTGGCCTGTCCTATGCCTGCTTCCATCTGAGCATCATGTTTAAATTTTTGAAACCTGAACTGAGGAATTTTGGAAGCCTCAAAAACTTAAATAAAAAAAGGGCAAAAACCCTAAAAATCTCATTCATTGCTCCAAAATGCTCTTCTTAAATGCTTGATAATTTTTGGTAAGGGTTCTGGTCCCAACCAAAATATTGAACATTTTTAAGGAATTATTTTTGGGACTTTGGATTTAATTCATTAGCTATTTGAATTTGAATTATATTCATATAATTAGAATATAATTTCAAATACCCCTGATATATTTTATAAGCTTTTGGAAAAGTCCATCTAGCAATATAAAATATTCAGAGGAGTTTTTGGCATTGTTTGAATTATTTTAAATTCAAAACAGTGGCAAAATAAATTAAATAAAACAAAACAGAAGAAAAAAATAAAAAGAACAGAAGCCTACCTGGGCCACTTACCTGTAGCCGGCCCAGCTGGCCAGCCCATCTGGCCGGCCCAGCCCACCTCCTCCCCCCCCTTGTCATCTTCCTCCTTTGCCAGGAGGACGAACAGAGGCGAGGCGTGGCGCGCGCCCGAGAGGCCTCAGCCACCTCCTGCTTCCCCCTGGCCACCTCCTGCTTCCTCTCGTCGCCCTGGACCCCGTCCGCGACGCCACGCACCCTCCCAGGCCTCGCACTCTCCCCGTGCCTTCTTCCCCCTTTCTCTGGCTCCCTCTCTCCTCCACCGAGCGGAGCCCCGTCGCCACCGACGCCGTTCGCCGCGGCCACCACCACCCTCTCGCCTCCCCGACGCCTCCCAGAGCTCCGCTGTTCCACCCTCGTCCTCCTCATCGTCTCACGCGACCAGAAGGGCCCCGAGCAGCCGCCATCGACATCGTCTTCAAGCTTCGGCCCCGGCGCCCTTCTCCGTCAATTCGGCCACTCCGGCGCGCCCCCGAGCCCACTAACCCTCCCTACAGCTCCGCGGTGAGCCTCCGTGTAGAACCCCTCTCTTTCCCCTCGCGTTTGCGAGCTCTAGGCCATAGCTCCGCCGCGGCCGAACTCCGGCCGCCGCTGACCTCGTCGCCGCCGTCACTGCAGCCACTGGAGCTCCCACCCGAGTGCACCATCGTGCTCAGAACGTTTCCACGAGCCCGTTGCCTGCCGCAGCTCGCCCTCTCGCGCTCCCTAGTGGTCGCCCGTGTCTTACCCGAGCTCCGGCGGCCGCAACCGAGCTCGCCGTCGTCAGCTCCGGCCTCCCCACGACCTAGCAACCGCACCGCTCGACGCGCGGGAGCAAGGGCTCTCCAACGAGCCCAAGCACAGCCTCGTCCGTGCCCTGTAGCATGTTTCCGACGGTCGCCACCATCCCGGACCTCGCCGGCGTCGAGACGCCGGTGGGGTTGACCCACTTGACCACGGCGGAACCCCCCCTGGGTCGATGACAGGTGGGGCCAGCCCCTGTTAATTAGTTTAGGTGTTAGATTAGTTAACACTAATTAAGTTAGTTAATTATTTAAGCCACTGACATGTGGGCCCAGCCCTGCTGACATTTTCGTTAGTATTAGTTTAACCCTAATCAACCCGGTTAACTAACCTGTGTCACTGACGTGTGGACCCCACACGTCAGGTTTGACCAGCAGCAGCGTCTGTTGACCTGCTGACGTCACGGTGACGCACTGCTGACGCAGTAAATGTTTCTGGAATTTAGATAATTCTTAAATGATTTATTAATTCCAGAAAATGCCTAAAACTTCTAAAATTCATAGAAATTCAACCGTAACTCCAAATTAAATAATCTATATATGAAAAATTATCAGAAAAATTCAAGGAATCCATCTGTACCATTTTCATGCATGTTAGAACAACTTATCACTACTGTTTAGGGCAAATGAAGTGAATGACATTTAAATAACCACATATGGAGTTTGAATTTAAATCTTGGATTCAAACCAACTTCATTTAATCTGGTTTTAGGTGCATTAGCCCAAAACACATTCATATTGCCATGTCATAGCATGCATCATATTGTGCATTGCATTGATCGTGTTTTTCTGTATTTGCCGGTAATTGTCCCCTCTCGATAGACGTGTACCGACGATGTGATCGATGACACCGATGAAGAGCTATATTATCTTCGGAAGTGCCAGGCAAGCAAAACCCCCTTGTTCATTCCGATAAAATCCCACTCTCTCGCTCCTGCTCTCTTTTACTGCATTAGGACAACAACGATATACTTGTTACTTGCTGCGGTAGCTGAACCCCTTTATCCTCTGCATGACCTGTCATTGCCACAGTAAATAGATGAAACCCACTAGCATGAGTAGGAGTTGTTTGAGCCCTGTTGTGCCTACTCATTCATGCTTGTTTGTCATGCCTGCTACCGCTTAGAGTTGTGTCAGGTCTGATTCATCGGGGATGAATCAGAGGCGTGTGAACATGTCCCAATATGTGTGAGCTAAGTGTGTGAACACGATTTGGTAAAGGTAGCGGTGAGAGGCCATGTAGGAGTACATGGTGGGTTGTCTCATTGCAGCCGTCCTCAGGAACTGAGTTCTGTGTTTGTGATCCATGACCAGCTACTACCACACATTGGAATGCTTAAGTGCCCCTCTCGACTTATTAATCAACATGATCTCTGTCCAGGAGTTGCAACTAGTTTCTGGTGTTTGTAGGTAGTGTTAGTAGTCTACCAAGTGGCACCCGGTACAGGTGGGCTTGAGACAGACTAGGCACAGTGGCCCGGTGTACCAAGTGGCACCCGGTTGGTGGGCTTGGGAACCCTGCACACATCGTTTGGGGCCGTAAGCGACACCCCGGCCGGATCTCCTTGCGGATGGAACCCGAATAGGCGATAAACCTGGACTAGAGACTTGTTCGGTTAGTCAGGTCGTGGCCGACTCCCTCACCCGGCTTCCGCTTGAAGGTTGCCGAGGTACACGACGTGTACAGGGCGATAAGTGGCGAAAGCGTGTGTGAAGAAGTACACCCCTGCAGGGTTAACATCATCTATTCGAATTGCCGGATTCCTCGAATATGGAAACTTGGACCCCTTGCATAGTTCATAGACAAGTGAAAGTGGATACTCTAAAATGCGCAAGATAAGCGTGAGTTCTATGGATGGCGTTCTCGTAGGGAGACGGGAGCGGATCCATAGTGGTGTATTGATATGGTGAATATGTGGACTCATGTGCGCCACTTCAAAAGAGTTACTTGCAGTCGTAGTTCAGGATAGCCACCGAGTCAAAGCTGGCTTGCTGCAGTCAAACCCCTCCACCCCCTTGTTGATAATGATGCATATGTAGATAGATCTGATGTAAGTCTTGCTGGGTACATTTGTACTCACGTTTGCCTATTTTATGTTTTGCAGAGAGACTTCAGTCTCACTAGTAGTTCCGCGTGGACTTTGACGTTTAGCTTGTTACCTCAGCTACGATCTTGTGCCCTCGGCAGGATCTGGTAGATAGTCAGGCTTCTCAGCCTTTTTCATTTATAGTTGTCTGTACTCAGACATGTTAAGCTTCCGCATGTGCTTTGACTTGTATGCTCTGATTGTTGGGTCATGAGACTCATGTTTGTATATCTCGCTCCTCGGAGCCTATTGAATAGTTACTTGAGTTGTAGAGTCATGTTGTGATGCCATGTTGTATCTGCACATATCGAGCATATTGTGTGTATGTTGTTGAAATGCTTGGTATGTGTGGGATCTGACTATCTAGTTGTTTATCCTTAGTAGCCTCTCTTACCGGGAAATGTCTCCTAGTGTTTCCACTGAGCCATGGTAGCTTGCTACTGCTCCGGAACACTTAGGCTGGCCGGCATGTGTCCTTCTTCGTTCCTGTGTCTGTCCCTTCGGGGAAATGTCACGCGATGAA
>NC_041382.1:391566028-391576374 GCF_002162155.2 Triticum dicoccoides
TAGGTGGGGCTGCGACGTGTTGATCTTCCGAGGCCGGGCATGACCCAGGAAAGTGTGTCCGGCCAAATGGGATCGAGCGTGTTGGGTTATGTGGTGCACCCCTGCAGGGAAGTTAATCTATTCGAATAGCCGTGATCTTCGGTAACAGGACGACTTGGAGTTGTACCTTGACCTTATGACAACTAGAACCGGATACTTAATAAAACACACCCTTCCAAGTTCCACAGACAACCCGGTGATCGCTTTTCTACAGGGCGACGAGGAGAGGATCGCCGGGTAGGATTATGCTATGCGTTGCTACTTGGAGATGCTATCTGGAGATGCTACTTGGAGATGCTATTTGGAGATGCTACTTGGAGATGCTACTTGGAGGACTTCAGTCTACTCTCTTCTACATGCTGCAAGACGGAGGCTGCCAGAAGCGTAGTCTTCGATAGGACTAGCTATCCCCCTCTTATTCTGGCATTCTGCAGTTCAGTCCACTGATATGGCCTTCTTACACATATACCCATGCATATGTAGTATAGTTCCTTGCTTGCGAGTACTTTGGATGAGTACTCACGGTTGCTTTCTTCCCCCCTTTTCCCCCTTTCCTTTCTTTCTGGTTGTCGCAACCAGATGCTGGAGCCCTGGAGCCAGACGCCACCGTCGACGACGACTACTACACTGGAGGTGCCTACTACTACGTGCAGCCCGCTGACGACGACCAAGAGTAGCTAGGAGGATCCCAGGCAGGAGGCCTGCGCCTCTTTCGATCTGTATCCCAGTTTGTGCTAGCCTTCTTAAGGCAAACTTGTTTAACTTATGTCTGTACTCAGATATTGTTGCTTCCGCTGACTCGTCTATGATCGAGCACTTGTATTCGAGCCCTCGAGGCCCCTGGCTTGTATTATGATGCCTGTATGACTTATTTATGTTTTAGAGTTGTGTTGTGATATCTTCCCGTGAGTCCCTGATCTTGATCATACACATTTGCGTGCATGATTAGTGTATGATTGAATCGGGGCGTCACATGTTGTCACAAATATTTTTCTCAATGTGCATCACATCAAGATTATGCCGCAGATCCAAATCTTTCCAATACTCCAAGTCCCACAAAGTGGACCTGCAGGTAAACAATAATCTCTCTTCTGCCCTGCCATGCTTCCTTTTCCCGTTACCATTATCAGGATGGTTTCCTGGTGTAATATGCGTGACATTCTCTAATTCCACTTGCAACTCATCGGGGGTGAGCCTCTGATGACCCACAAGTATAGGGGATCAATCGTAGTCCTTTCGATAAGTAAGGGTGTCGAACCCAATGAGGAGCAGAAGGAAATGACAAGTGGTTTTCAGCAAGGTATTCTCTGCAAGCACTGAAATTATAAGTAGCAAGTAGTTTGATAGCAAGGCAATTTGTAACGAGCAACTAAAGATAATAGTAACAAAAGTGCAGCAAGGTAGCCCGATCCTTTTGAGGCAAAGGGCAAGCCAAAACGGTCTCTTATGATAAGCAAACCGTTCTTGAGGGTACACGGGAATTTCATCTAGTCACGTTCATCATGTTGGTTTGATTTGTGTTCACTACTTTGATAATTTGATATGTGGGTGGAACGGTGCTTAGGTGTTGTTCTTACTTGAACAAACCTCCTACTTATGATTAACTCCCTCGCAAGGATCCGCAACTACGAAAAAAGTATTAAGAATAAATTATAACCATATCATTAAACTTTCGGATCCAAATCAATCCCTTACGGAATAACGCATAAACTAGGGTTTAAGCTTCTATCACTCTCGCAACCCATCATCTAATAACTACTCCACAATGCATTCCCTCAGGCCCAAATATTGTGAAGTTTCATGTAGTCGACGTTCACATGACACCATTAAGGGAATCACAACATACATACCATCAAAATATTGAACACATATCAAGTTCACATGATTACTTGCAACAAGATTTCTCCCGTGACCTCAAGAACAAAAGTAAATAGTCACAAATTATAATCATGCTCAAGATTAGAGGGGTATTAAATAGCATATTGGATCTGAACATATAATCTTCCACCAAATAAACCATATAGTAATCAACTACAAGATGTAATCAACATTACTAGTCACCCACAAGCACCAATCTATAGTTTTGATACAAAGATTGAACACAAGGGATGAACTAGGATTTGAGAGGAGATGGTGTTTGTTGAAGATGTTGATGGAGATTGCCCTGGTGATGATGATGACGATGTTTTCCCCCTCCGGGAGGGAAGTTCCCCCCTGCGGAATTGCTCCACCGGAGGGCAAAAGTGCTCCTGCCTAGGTTCCGCTCGAGACGGTGGCGCTTCATCCCGAAAGTCCTCTCCTTATTTTTTCTAGGTCAAAATGACTTATATACCAGAAGATGGGCACCGGAGGTGGGCCGAGGGGAGCACAACCGACCATGGCGCGCCTAGGCTCCCTGGCGCGCCCAAGTGGGTTGTGCTCACCTAGTGGGCCCCCTCTTGTATTTATTTGCTCCATTATTTCTTATATATTCCATAAAAATTATCCATGAAGTTTTAGCTCAGTTGGAGTTATGCAGAATAGGTAACCTGCCGTAGCTTTTTCAGGTCCAGATTTCCAGCTGCCGGAATTCTCCCTCTTTGTGTGTACCTTGCATATTATGAGATAAAAGGCATTATAATTACTCCAAAAAGCATTATTATGCAATAAAACATCATAAATAACAGTAGGAAAACATGATGCAAAATGGACGTATCAACTCCCCCAAGCTTAGACCTTGCTTGTCCTCAAGCGAAAACCAAAATCGAAAAACATGTCCACATGCTTAGGGAGAGAGAGGTGTCGAAAAAAAATACAGACATAGAAGCATCATGTATATTATTATAACAACAACAAACTTTAACATAAAACTTTTATCATAGAACTTTTATCATAGAACTTTTATCATAGACTTCTCATGAATAAGTACTTCACAACATCAAAGTATATAGCATAAATTCTATTGAAAACCAACAAACTATGTTCTCAGTCAACTTTGGAACTACACTTCATCATCTTTTCAGGAAGGTTCACGTATCAGAGCCTTTAGGCAAGTCCACATACTCAACCATCATATAGTTTTCTATGATTACTAACACTCACCACATACACATGAGCAAAACGTTTCAACTAAACACATAGAAAGATAGGGGCTTATAGTTTTGCCTCCCAACATACTCACCTTGAGGGCGATGTAAACAATAATAAATCATGCTACCCATATCCAACTGGATATATGTGCCCAGATCTTTCCTCACCACATGATGCTTGGCTTAAGAGAAAAATAAAAAGGAATAAAGAGAAGAACTTTGACTCTTGCATAAAAGTAAATACATAGAAGTAAAAGATAGGCCCTTCACAGAGGGAAGCAGGGGTTGCCATGCACTTTTTGTTTGTATGCTCAATCCCTTAGTGCAAAAGAACGTCATGTTATATTGCCCCTTATGATAGCAACCTTTATTATGCAGTCTGTCACTTTTATTCTTTGCCATCGTACAACGCTCAATTTTCTCTTACACTAAATGATATAACACTTTGAGAAGAAATTTTATTGCCTTATTGCACTGATGACAACTTACTTGAAGGATCTTACTCAATCCATAGGTAGGTATGGTGGACTCTTGAAATAAGATTTGGGTTTAAGGGTTTTGGATGCACAAGTAGTATCTCTACTTAGTGCGGAATTTTTGGCTAGCAAAGATGGGAGCAAGCACCACATGTTAAAGGATCTATGACAATATAACTTCTAAGTTAATATGAACAAACATAAATCATTGTGTTGTCTTCCTTGTCCAACATCAAAATTTTTGGCATATAATATTTTGATGGGGGCTCACAATCACAAAAGATTTCCAAGATAGTGTATTTGCATGTGAATCTTCTCTTCCCTTATTAATTCTTTCATGAATTGCATCGTTGACCAATGCTATGTTTGTCAGTCCAATAAAATTTTCTACTCGTAATTTTCCTTATGTGATGTCATTACTTACCATAAGATTAACATATGATATTTTTCATTTATTTCGTTTCTTTTTATTGAACATGAAAGTAAAGAAAGCAAAACTCAAACTAGATTTTATTATATATCTTGCACATGAATACAAAGATAGATCACTAAGCAGACTCTCCAAAAGAAAGGATCAAACTAAAGGTTTATTCATCTAAAGAAAAAGATAACTATGGATCGAACTAAGGCAAATAAATGCAAAATATAGTGGAGGTGATACGATACCGGGGCACCTCCCCCAAGCCTGGCGTTAGCCAAGGGGAGTGCCCATACCCGTTACTCGATTTTCTTTTGGTGATGAAGGAGGTGGGGATGAAGTGGTAGCGATCTTGTCTTCAGGCTTCCATGGCAGGGGTTCACCATAATAGGAGGAGGAGTGAGTCTCACGGGTCCTGCAGCTAGCAGCCAAACTCATACCTTTAAACCTTGCCTCATATTCAAAGACTTGGTTTTGGAGATCGTAAATCTGGCTTCGGAGGAAGTTGATTTGCTCGTTGAAGGTGAAGATGATGTCCTTCATGGACTTGCCATCCACCTTGAGATAACGGGTGTAGTCCGCGATCATGAGGTGATTGGCATTGATTCCATGTTCCACCATCCCCTTGCACCGAAAGACTTCCTGCTCCATAGCTTCAAGCCTAGCCTCCACTGATCCAGTCCCCTTGGGGCCTTGCACATTGCGGATGTGGAGCACCCCCTCACACATCTCAATGGCTTCAGGGTGCTGCATCACCTCCCGCAAATATGGGTTGATTAAGTTCTCGAAGAACTTGTCCTTGGAGGAGCTTGAAGCGGCCATGGTGGATTAGATCTGTCAGAAAAATAGCAAGGAAAAGAAAACAGGAGATTTCTCTGTGATACGGAGGTCAAAAGGTTCGGGGGGTATATAAATATTTTTTATCTTGGAAAACAAACAAACGAAAGAAAAACGGAGTCCACAAGGTACCCGAGGTGGGCACAACCCACTTGGGTGCTCCTGGCAGCCAGGCGCGCCCTGGTGTCTTGTGCCCACCATGGTGACCTTCCTGGTTGTTTCTTATTTTCCTATTTTTTGTTATATTCCAAAACCGACAGAAAATATTTTTGTGGAATTTTCAGAGTCCGTTTACTTACCGTATCACGTACCTCCTCTTTTTTCATGATTCTGGAGTATTCCGGAAGGTTTCTTTTATGTGTTCTTCCGGTGTCATAGTTTGGATAATATTGCTTTCAACATTAATAGGCGTACCTAAGATATAATGTTTTATTCATTTCCCATTAACAACCTTCGGGTTAGTACCTTCGACATTATTTATTTTGATAGCTCCAGATGGATAAACCTCCTCGATAACATAGGGTCCTTCCTATTTGGAGAGGAGTTTTCCTGCAAAGAATCTGAAACGAGAGTTGTACAAAAGAACATATTCTCCAACTTTGAACTCACGCTTTTGGATTCTTTTATCATGCCATCTTTTAACTTTTTCTTTAAACAAGTTGGCATTTTCATAAGCTTGGGTTCTCCATTCATCTATTGAGCTAATATCAAATAACCTCTTTTCGGCGGCAAGTTTGAAATCATAGTCGAGTTCTTTAATTGCCCAATATGCTTTATGTTCTAACTCTAGAGGAAAATGACAAGCTTTTCCATAAACCATTTTATAAGGAGACATACCCATAGGATTTTTATATGTTGTTCTATAAGCCCAAAGTGCATCATCTAATTTCTTAGACCAATTCTTCCGAGACCTATTGACAATTTTTTGTAATATTAATTTTATTTCTATATTGCTAAGTTCAACTTGACCACTAGACTAAGGATGATAGGGTGATGCAATTATATGGACATCATACTTGGCAAGCATTTTACAGAAAGCACCATGAATAAAGTGTGAACCACCATCAGTCATTAAATATCTAGGGACTCCAAACCTTGGGAAAATAACCTCTTTAAGCATTTTAATAGAGGTGTTGTGATCGGCACTACTAGTTGGAATAGCTTCTACCCACTTTGTAACATAATCAACAGCAACCAAGATATGAGTGTACCCATTAGAGGAAGGAAATGGTCCCATGTAATCAAATCCCCAAACATCAAATGGTTCAGCAGCAAGTGAATAATCCATAGGCATTTCTTGACGCTTACCGATATTACCAATACTTTGACATTCATCACAAGATAAAACAAACTTACATGCATCTTTGAAGAGAGTAGGCTAATAAAATCCGGATTGCAATACCTTGTGAGCAATTCTATCTCCCGCATGATGTCCTACATAAATTTCAAAGTGACATTTTCATAGGATTTGTCCCTGTTCATGCTCAGGTACACAACATCTAATAATACCATCTACTCCTTCTTTATAAAGATGTGGGTCATCCCAAAAGAAATGTCTTAAATCATAGAATAATTTTTTCTTTTGTTGGTATGTGAAGCTAGGTGGTATATATTTAGTAACAATATAATTAGCATCATCAGCATGCCAAGGAGTATTTTGAGAAACATTTATTGCAGCTAATTGTTCATCAGGAAAACTATTATTAATAGCTTGTGGGTCATCAAGAATATTTTCCAACCTAGACAAGTTATCCGCTATGGGGTTCTCAGCTCCCTTTCTATCAGTGATATGTAAATCAAATTCTTGTAGCAGAAGAACCCACCTAATGAGTCTAGGTTTAGCATCTTTCTTTTCCATAAGATAATTAATAGTAGCATGATCGGTGTGAACAGTCACTTTAGAATCAATAATGTAAGATCTAAATTTATCACAAGCAAAGACAACTGCTAAGAATTCTTTTTCGGTAGTAGCATAATTTCGTTGAGCACTGTCTAGAGTTTTACTAGCATAATGAATAACATTTAGTTACTAACATAATGAATAACATCCTAGAACAACACCAACAACATAATCACTAGCATCACACATAATTTCAAAGGGTAAGTTCCAATCAGGTGGTTGAACAACAGGTGTAGAAATTAAGGCTTTCTTAAGTGTTTCAAAGGCTTCTACACAATCATCATAAAAAACAAATGGAACATCCTTTTGCAAGAGATTTGTAAGCGGCCTAGAAATTTTAGAGAAGTCTTTAATAAACCTCCTATAGAAACTAGCATGACCGAGGAAACTACGAATACCTTTGATATCTTTAGGACATGGCATTTTCTCAATTGCATCAACTTTAGCTTTATCCTCCTCAATACCTCGTTCTGAAATTTTATGTCCCAAGACAATACCTTCATTAACCATAAAGTGGCACTTCTCCTAATTCAAGACGAGATTAGTTTGTTGGCATCTCTGCAAAACTCGATCAAGGTTGCTTAAGCAATCATCAAAAGAAGTTCCATAAACGGAAAAATCATCCATGAAAACCTCAACAATCTTTTCACAAAAGTCAAAGAATATAGCAGTCATACATCTTTGAAAGGTAGCAGGTGCATTGCATAAACCAAAAGGCATACATCTATAAGCATAAGTTCCAAAAGGGCAAGTAGAAATGGTTTTCTCTTGATCAGGTTGAGAAATAGGTATTTGAGAAAAAACAGAATATCCATCAAGGAACCAAAAGTGTGTGTGCTTTGATAGTCTTTCTAGCATTTGATCAATAAGCGATAGAGGGTAATGATCTTTTCTAGTTGCTTTATTTAATTTTCTAAAATCAATTACCATTCTATAGCCTGTAACAATTCTTTGTGGAATAAGTTCATTCTTATCATTAGGAACAATGGTAATACCTCCCTTCTTAGGGACACAGTGAACGGGACTTACCCATCTACTATCGGCTATGGGATAGATTATACCTGCTTGCAGAAATTTTAATATTTCCGTTCTTACCACTTCTTTCATCTTAGGATTTAACCGATGTTGGTGATCAACAATGGGTTTAGCATCAGGTTCCATATTAATTTTGTACTGACAGAGAGTGGGACTGATGCCCTTAAGATCATCAAGAGTATATCCAATGGCAGCTCGGTGCTTCTTCGGAACCTTCAGTAATCTTTCTTCTTCATGTTCTGAAAGTTTAGCACTAATAATAAGAGGATATATCTTTTGCTCATCAAGATAAGCATATTTCAAAGTGCCTGGCAATTGTTTTACTTCGAACACAGGATCACCTTTAGGTGGAGGAGGACCTCCTAGAGTTTCAATAGGCAAATTGTGTTTAAGCAGAGGTTGTTGTTCGAACAAGATTCTACCTATTTCATTTCTTTCATGCATATGTAAATCATTTTCATGGTCTAGCAGATATTGTTCTAAAGGATCAGTAGGAGGTACATCAATAGAAGCAAGACCAATAATTTCATCCTTATTAGGCAATTCCTTTTTATGAGGTTTTCTACTAAACTTGGAAAAATTAAATTCATGAGACTCATCACCAAAACTAACACCGACAGTTCGTTTCTCACATCTATTTTAGCATTAATGGTGTTCAAGAAAGGTCTACCAAAGATAATGGGACAAAAATCATCTTGTGGGGAACCAAGAACAAGAAAATCAGTAGGATATTTGTTTTCCCACACAAAACTTCAACATCCCTAACAATCCCAAGTGGTGTGATGGTGTCTCTATTAGCAAGTTTAATACTAACATCTATGTCTTCTATCTCAGCAGGTGCTATGTCATTCATAATTTCTTGATATAAGGTAAAAGGAATAGCACTCACGCTAGCACCTATGTCACATAAACCATGTGCACCCCCGATTCAACCGTCCACTAATCATACACGCAGATGTGTACGATCAAGATCAGGGACTCACAGGAAGATATCACAACACAACTCTAGACACAAATTAAAATAATACAATCTTTATATTACAAGCCAGGGGCCTCGAGGGCTCGAATACAAACGAGTCAGTGGAAGCAACATTATCTGAGTACATACATGAGTTAAACAAGTTTGCCTTAAGAAGGCTAGCACAAAAGCAACATGGTCGAAAAGGGAAGGCCTCCTGCCTGGGAGCCTCCTAACTACTCCTGGTCGTCGGCGTCCATCACGTAGTAGTAGGCACCCTCGGGGTAGTAGTAGTCATCGGTGCTGACATCTAGCTCCTGGACTCCGTCATCTGGTTGCGTCATCCGAGATGAAAGGGAAAGGGGGGAAAGAGGGAGCAAAGCAACCGTGAGTACTCATCCAAAGTACTCGCAAGAAAGGATCTACACTACATATGCATCAGTATCAAGAAAATGGGTCGTATCTATGGACTGCACTGCAGAATTCCATAATAGAGGGGAAGGCCTAGCCTATCGAAGACTAGCATATTCAAGCAGCTCCAAACATCTTGCAGCATTTAGAAGAGTATAGAATATCAGTTTATATTTAGCAAACATGTTGTAACATTAGTGCCCAAAGATCCTTTCTTGACTCCCTGTGAGAAAGCAATCCCGGAGCCATCATATCCATTTCTTATGCTTCAACGTTCAGTATCCAGTTCTAGTTGTATCGATTGGAATACAACTCCGAGCGTCCGTTACCGTGGACAAGGCTATTCGAATAGATCAATCTTCCCTGCAGGGGTGCACCAACTTACCCAGCATGCTCGATCAACTCCGGCCGGACACACCATTAGGTCATGACCGGCCTCGGCCGATCAACACACCATAGTCCTACCTAGGCTCGTCAAAGAGGCGAGCATGTAGGTCTAGACCCTAAATGCGAAGGGGTTATGGGCCATCGCCCTTTGCACTCCTGCACGTTGCGAACGTGGCCGATGAGCAGACTTATCCCCCTTATACAAGCGAGGTGTTCCAGTCCAACCCGGCGCACGCCGCTCCATTGCTGACATCTGTTGAGCTTTCGGCTGATACATACAATGCGGAGTGCCCATACTTATTCCTGCATGGTGGTTAGTGCGAAAAAGGCCAGAGGCCTACTCGGATCAAATATCCAAACCGTTAGTGTCTTGGTAGTGTGCGGTAACGAGCAGAGACTCACGATCATGTGACCCCGTCGCCCCGTCTCACGGACTTGCGGCAAGGGCTAAGAATGCCCGGCCGCACCGAGTGGAAAACTTGCGGGTATCCTGCAGATCAACCCGACTTCACATCACTCGCGGGTACCCCTCGGGGCCGACCCGATGTCATCATGGTTCTGGTAAGTCAAAGTAACTGTGTGTCCGAAACAGCAAGGGGGGAACCCGAGGAATCACCCTCAGCGGATTCCCACTCGATGTAACTGTCAAGGTGGATTGGAGGAATCACCCTCGACGGTCCACACTTGAGGGGTTGCACGACAGAGTCGTTATCGGGAGTGGTGAAGGAGGAATCACCCTCGATGATCGGGACCGAACAGCTACACTACAGGGTCAACATCAGAAGTGTTGTCTAGGTATCACCCTCGACACCCGATA
>NC_041382.1:391576726-391579361 GCF_002162155.2 Triticum dicoccoides
GGTGATGTGCGGTGTCGGGGCCTGGGCATCGATCACGTTGATCGAGTCATCGAACATAAAGCGGCGCAACTGGGACAAGGTGGGGGTCTCTGGCGGATCACTAACGAACCTAAACTAAGCAGTTTAGGATAAGCATGTAAGATATGAAAGCAGGTAACAAAAACAGGTTATGCATTAGAATAGGATCAGACAAAAAGTAGTAGCAGTTCTAATGGAAGCATGAGAGGGAAAGAAATGGGCGATATCGGGATGAACAGGGGGGGTTGCTTGCCTAGAAGCCTTGCTGAAAAAGAAGAAATGTCGTCGGTGACGTAGTCGATCACTGGGGCGTCATCGGTCTCGGGGTCTACCAAAGGAAGACGGGGAAGAAACAGTAAATACATGGCACACAGATGCATGACATGGCGATATGCAAAACTAGGGTCGACCTAACGTAGTACTACATGTTGCAGATGGAGGGGAAAACATCCGAGGTGAATTTCCTGCGTTAGGCGGATTTCAGACAGGTGAAATAGAGGGGACGGTTTCATGTTTAGCATGCTAGGAGCATGTGACAGATGAACGAAACGCGTATTCGGATTCGTTGGATTTTTCTGAGCAACTTTCATGTAGAAAACATTTTCATCCGAGTTACGGTTTATTACCTATGATTTTTGCAAGTTTTAAAAGTTTTCTAAAATTATTTAAATTAACAAAAATGATTTATGACGTCAGCATGACTAGAGGATGACATCAGCAGACAATAGGTTGGCTGACCAGGTCAAACCTGGCATGTTGGGCCAGTGGGACCCACATGTCAGCCTCTGTTAGTTCTAACAGTAATTTAAACTAATCAAGAGGTTAACTAGTTAGTAGGCCCCACCTGTTAGTGTCTGATTAAATAAGCTAATTATGTTTTAATTTAAAATAGTCTTAAAGATGTAATTATCGGGTGGGGCCTGCGTGTCAGTGACACTGGGCTGCCCAGTCAGCAGTTGACTGGGTCAACCCAGTTAACAGGGACCCGCGGGGCCTAGCGTCAGTGGCTCAGGTGATGGGGCCCACGCGTCCACGTCGGCGGCGGCACCGGAGAGGGTTCAGGCGACCAAATTCAGGGCGGCGCTTCACCCGAACGCGCCGGAATCGTGCTAGGGGCACCATTTGGCGCGCGGTTAGGTTCTTTCGAACGGGCTCTTCATCCCGCGTCGGTTGTTGGCAGCAGAACGAGCAGGGATGTCGGCAGGGCCGCCGATGTTGAGTCGTGGCGGCGATATGGCTCGGGTGTGTGACAAAGATAGTGAAGCAGCGCGCTACGGAGCGAATGGAAATGCTGGGGAGGATCCCCGTGGTGCAGCGAGTCCAATGGGCTTGAGCCCGTGACCAAATGGTCACCGGAGCCTCGCCGGCGGCGAGCTTTGCGGCGATGCATTCGGGCGCTCATCGAGGACGGCGCTTGGAGGCAGGGAGGGTGCGTGCGCGTGCGTGTTGGGCTCCTTGGAACCCCAGGAGCACAACGGTGAGCTCGGGCGAGCGTGTCAATGGCCACAACGAGGGCAACGAGCTCGACGGCGGCGATGTGTTCGGGCGCAAGCAGAGCGGCGGCTATGGCCACACAGCGGCAGCTAGCGAGTAAATAGAGGGACGGGAAGGCTCACCTAGTGGCTATGAAAAGCCGGCGATAGGTTAGTAGCAGCAGCGAGCGTCGCCGGAGTCGGAGGGGATTGGCAGCGATCGGAGATGCAGACAATGGCGAACGGAGGTAATGGGGCTCCACGTCTCCACCTGGTGGCACCAGGAGAGGTGGCCGACCACGACAAGGCCCATGGACAAGGCCAGCGGGCACGGGGCCGCCGGTGGCCATGGAGATGACGGAAGGCAGCGACGATGGTGCTCGGTGAGGGGGGAGAGAAGGGGATCTGGAGAGCGAGGGGGGAGTCTGGTGGGGAGAGAGTGAGGCGGAGTGGGTGAGGGGAAGTGGGAGTGGCAGGGAAGGAGGGGACCGAGGCGTCGGGGAGTCTTATCCACCTCGACACCGGCGAGCGGGTGCGGTGGGGTACGCTCGGCGCGTGCACCGGGTTGGTGGAACAGGAGGGAGGGGAGAGCGACCGGGAAGGGGGGCGTGGGCCGGCCTAGCTGGGCCAGCTGGCTCGGGCGGGCCGAAGCCCAAGTGGGACAGGGGCTTTCTCTCTCTCCCCTCTGCTTTTCCTTTTCTTTTTCTTTTTTTGTTTTGTTTTTCTTTTTCCAGCAGCTTTTGCCTTTTCTTTTAGCCACAATTGACTTTGCAAAAACATGCCACTGGCCAAAACAATTTCAAAGAATTATTGGGCACTGCCACAAAAATATTGTGACTCTAAACTACTTCGGCAAATAGTGAGATTAACAGCGTCTATCAGCTAACATTCAGCGCTACTCTGACATGCACGGGTCCTCAGCCTAGAATGCGCATATCGTGGGACAAGCTGACCACCATGCGTCTCCACAAGAACGTCGCCAGCGGTGGCGGCGCGGCTAGAGGATGACAGTCTACGAGAGCTTACTATGGGAGCGAGAGGATCGTCGTGCGTCCCCTCGACTAACCGCGGCGCCGACGTATCGACGCGACGGGGAGGGTGGCTTTGGCGGAGCGAATGGAGTGGAGGGGGCTGGGGGAGGGGGG
>NC_041382.1:391579760-391593588 GCF_002162155.2 Triticum dicoccoides
GGGGGGGGGAGGGGATTTTCGCGCTGTGGGCGGGGGAGTTTGGCGCATGTTCGGTTTCTCCAAGTGCAGTCCCATGTGTCAGTGAAGAGGCAAGCCGAAGCGCGTTCCGTTTGCGTGAGCCGTGTGCAGCAGCGACCGTGTGAGGGGGTGCAATGCGACCGCAACAAGCGTGCTGTGAGTGTACTACCTTTTTTCCTTTTAAACTTGGTGCTTCGCCCCCTCAAAAAAAACTTGGCGCTTCGCGCGATCCGTCGGTACTACTACTAGTAATCCGGTAATCCCGACTAAAACGGTGCTGCCAGGTCTTTTCTCACACGATATGCTGGGAGGTTGTCTTAGTTGATTTTTTTTAGGACGAGTAATGCTACACCTATGTAATCCCAGTTACGTAATTGACATAATGTGAAACTTGTGAGGTGTTGATTCGAGATTTGGGGGAGAGAGGGGCCCACCACCATGAAAATCAGGGGAGAGAGAGAGGTAATTTACGTTAACCCTTTCGTAGGTTCCCGTAGATGTAGAAAGATGTGAAATGCGTGAATGTGTAGTTGACATACTATTGGAGTGCCTAAGATAAATTGTGTATGTAGACCCTATGTGTTTATTTACTTCACATGTTAGCTTTGTCTCGGGTCAAACCTTCTAGGTTTATACACACAAAAATGAATCGTCATTCCATATATTTTCATACTCCTACAATATATCTTACTATTATTGTGAAAGTTCATATACACCGGATGCGATTCATGCAAACACGACAGATTTTCATTACATTTCAAACTTTTATAGGACAGAAAAATAAAAGAAACCCGGCCCTAAACCTATTCTACGGCGGCAACCGACGTCCTCCATCTGCGATCTCCATGTACGGGGGCGGGTTTCAAGACCCTTGAAGTGAAGGTGCGGTCTCCGGTGAGGTAGAGTAGAACACGGGAGACGGACCGGCCAGTTGGCACACCATGCCCTGCCGCGTCCCATGCCTAACTTGTCGTGGAATTGTCACGGTAGATTCCCTAGTGAAAGGACTTAGGTGTGGAGCCATCTCAACTAGGTTAGCTTAAAGGGGTTGAACGGAAACAAGAGACACAAAGGGTTTACCCAAGTTCGGCCCCTCTCAATGAGGTAAAAGCCTAGTCGTGCTTGTAGTTGTATTAATTGGGTTTTGATGACCAGGGAGCGAATATGCTTGACCTAGTTATCGATCAGATGTTGCTTGAGTTAACCTGCCGCCCAGTCACCTCTTTATATATAGGTTGATGCCCGGCGGCTTACACAGTCCCAGCCGTCTCACACAAACGTGCCGGCTCAATTTCTAACTAAACCCGCCTTATAGTACAAATTTAAGCATATGGCGGCTCAGACCCTTGGGCCTTGAGTCGCCTCCGGGTCATGGGCCCTCAACAGGCCTGCCTTATGGGCCATCGTCTTCATGTCCTGGGCCTTATCAAGCTCTTCCTCTTTAAGTCACCAATGGCATGACCCGGCCCCTCCTGGGCGGGTCATACCTAATAGTTATATCCCCAACATTAGGCCCTAGGTTTATTTGAACTTGTTCACATCAATCTTCATCACTTTGATTTAACAGAACCTTTCATCATCAATTCCTTATCAACTCACGATAACCCGCCATGACGTCACTTCATGGAAACATGATAACCTGCCATGACATTATCGCGCATTAACTTTGCACAACGCCCAGGACATCTCAACAGATCTTTTATCCTAATGAACCTCCCGAAAATCAAGGCGTTCACATAGCCACATAATCATTTTTTGGCCTCCTCGATTCCCGCACATAAAAAGACTAAGACATAGAAACGTAGAATAATCCTACACTATACAATAAAGAAATTACATCCGAATATACCCACTGGCATTATAGTTCGGCACTAGTGATAATAAAGCGTACACAAACAGCAAATTACATACACTGGACAAATAAAGCCCATACATCATGGACACACATCAACAAAACTTACCATTTGAACTATAATCTCTTCAGAAAATAGGATTGGCCGGATTCAAATAGCACAAATTTCAGTCTGCAAAATCTCCAATTCCTTCGTGGTTACCTCAGTGTCTTGTTTCATTTTTTTGACCCCTGCATCTAATATCTGCATGTCCAGTCTCAACTTGTTGATTGTACGTTGAGAATCATGTACACGTTGTCTTGCCACCTCTAGTTGATGCTCGAGAACATCAGCACATTCCAATTCCAATCCATAATCATTCGGTAACGGCCATGCTGCACTGCTCGCAGATCTTTGTGTTGATGTCAGTTCATCCTGAAATTTTTCTGTAAGTACACATGACTAGGGCAAAAATATAGTTACAACAGTGAAGTGAGCAAGACAGACTATTTTGTACATGGCAAAACAGGGCTAGCAATAATGTTACACGCCTGAAGCATAAGCAGGTGATATTTTAAAAATTATAAAAATGGTAGTCTGTGCAGCCTGCATACAGAAATCTCTCTTAGCTTACCAGAGGAGCATGATGTTGGGGCCCAATCCAAAACACAGACAAGTTACAAATTTAGACAACACGGTGCGTATAAGTAAGCAAGTAGTTGGCCATTCTGTAGCTCAATTAAAGTCTTAGCGAGCATAATGAACAACAAAGGGATTCATACAAACCTACTACAACAAGCAAAACTATGCAATCATTAGCCTAGTATAAACTAGATTGTGAGCCTCATGCAGTAATATGGGTAATACACTTCAAAGCTTCAGGCACACTTCGCCAGAGTAATTAAATGGTAAGGCCTTTAAATATGTCAACTAATAGTTATACAAGTACCCAACATCAGGCATCATTGTTTGGGCATTTCATTAATTGAGGACAAATAAAGCAATTGAAAAGAGCAAATTAACTATGCCTAAAACAAACAAGGAATTGAACTATTGAATTTGATACAGTGACTTACCTTAACTGGTTGAACGGGCTCAGCGCTGCTCCTACTTCTCTTGCAAGGCTCCTTCCTAACATCTTGTACTTGGAAATCCTCAATCTTATCTTCATTGCACCCCCTCTGCAAGGTGATACAAACTAGTTACTCGTCTCCTTGGAAGATAAATATGCATACTTTCCAGTCTGTGAACAACACAAAAGGATGAGATTATAACAAAACAAGACCACATAATGAAACATGCCACATCTCTTGCACTTGCACACAATGAAATGAGCATTTACTATGTGTGCACTATGTAAAAACTAGGCATGTCTTCGAACTGGATCTCCAGGTACTCTTGGAGAGCCTACTTTAGTGTACAACCAAACCTTTATGTCACCTATGAGTTAGATAAGCCCCCACTACAACAACCCTTAGTGTTTAAATCGTTGACAATCCCTATTAGAGTGTTAGGTCAAGAACAACAAGTAATTAAAGCAAACAGTCCTAGTATGGCTGCCTGATGCAAACAAGCAATTGAACAGATGTGTTCGCAAATCTTACATATCAAGAAAAGAAGCAAAGAAGGAGACTTAAAGACCATCACTTGACTGACCAGATTTAAGGGGCATTTAAACATCATGTGCAACGTATGAACTAACATAAACATTGCATATTCCATATTCTACAATGGAATGCACATGTATTAGGTTATGCCATGTATGATGATGCCTAAATGTACACTATAGCAGGCAGGAGTGATTCACCATTGCACGCACAATTGAATTGCAGGTTAAACTTGTCACGCCCAATATGCGACCCTATCCAAAAGGAACTCGAAGGTCCCACCAAGGATAGACCCGCATATTGAAATGCTTTTGCAAGGTGGATATCATTACATCAACATTACATAATATATGGGGATACATACAAAAGGCATACAATGCCACACGAATACAACATCATCTTACATAAGAGCACCATCCGACTGCGGATGAATCACAAACAGAAACTCAAACGACATCCAAATGGCACGAAACTTGACAGGAGGTCTACCGGTGCTATACCAAGGCCGCTTGGCAAACCTCGGTCCATTCTGAGAACGTTTAACACCCGCACACGCAAAGAGGCAAAAGGGGAACGCCAGAGGACATGGGAGTGCCGGATTGCAAAACGGACAATGGGAAAAATGCTTGGATGCATGAGACGAACACGTATGCAAAATGAAATGCATATGATGACATGGCAAAATGCAACACACAAGCAAATGACATGGCAACGACGGCGAATAACTGGCGGACACCTGGCGCATCGAATTCGAAGCGTTACAACACTCCTCCACTAACAAGAGATCTCGTCCCGAGATCTTAGGACCGAGACGGAGGGGAAAAGGAATGAGGTGAAACAAGAACTCCAAAGAAGAAGCAAAGAATCGAGAGCACTCAAGAAAAAGAGAGGACCGACGAGAATGACGAGAATCCAATTCTCATGGAAACAAGATAGACACTGAAACCACTCCGGTTAGAACAAGATAGAAAAAGAATAAGCACAAAAGAATTTAGGCAGCACTCCGGCTGAAACATGGATGAATAGAACACGAGCTAGAGAGGATGGAATGATACTTGATGAAGACATGACACAAAACCTCCGGAAAGAATTGAAAGAGTTGAATGAAAAGAATGGAGAAGAAAATGATAACTTGTGCCACAAATGAAATTGAAAGCATCTTTGAAAGGAAGGATTGAATGGAGTTGTTGAGAAAATCAACAATGAAAAGAATAAGCTTGTTGTGGTCTTATAGGTAACATCTCAAGATCATAAGGTATTAACCGGCCACAAATGGAAATGATCGGATAGCTTAGAAGAACGAAGAAATGCAAAACTCCACTTCAAAAGAATTCTGAGAATTAATTGCACTTTGAGACGTGAGAAGAAAGATACTTGAACTCCACCAACAAGAATCTTGATGAACTCTCGAAGAATGAAATAAATCATGAAGAACCACCCTGAAGAACTCCGGTGACAAAAAGGATGACGAGATAGAATGAAGGATGAAAGAATAAGATGAGCCTTGCGGTGACTTAGATGGAGGTTCCGACGAAATGACCGAGGAAATTTCAACTCCGGAAAAGAAAAGATGAAAATACTAGGAACTAGAATTTATTCACCAAGAACAAACTCCGAAGAAAAGGATTAATCACTTTGAGAAAATAAGAATAAGATTTATTGTATGCTTATCCTTCATCAAATTAAATTGATGACAAGTAATGGATTTTGCATACTACTTATTCTTCTTGAAAAGGATTAAGGGGGGTATAGCCCAAAACTTGAGAACGTCTTCATGAACCACCGGTAGGATTGGGAAAAAATGAATGAATTAATATGATAACTAAAGAAAAAGAATCTGAAAGAACCACCGTAAGAATTCAAAATGACTGATGAAAGAGAATGAATCACCAGGAAGAATTAGAAGAACAATTATGTTTGAGGGGATTTAGATGAAAAAGGACAAAGAGATCATGAGCCGATTAAAGAACACTTGAACGAAGCACCGGGATAATAGGATAATGGTAGCTGAAATGTGAGGACAAAGAATTCTTCTGGAACAATGGCCTCCGGTGGAAAGAAATGGAAAACAACTTCTGACATACTCCGGATGGTTAAGAAAAGGAATATCTGGCACATGGAATAATTAGAAGAGGATAACAAGAAACTAGAACCACGAATCTTCGAGAGAACAGACAAGATTTAGAGGAAAAACTCTTCTTCGGTCTTCAAATGACGATGGGAAATACCACCAAAATTACTGAGATACTTCGGTAGAATGAAAAGCAGAGAGGTTGAGTCAACAATGAAAAAAAATTTGAAAGCGATCTTGGAGAAGGCATGTGACTGATGAAATTCATTCTTACGTCACACTTGAAAAGAATTTGAGAATAACCCCGAGAGAATTAGAAGAGTCAGGTAAGATCCTGGCAAAAGACCTGTGGGTTAGGGCCCACTAAAAGAAAACACCGTTGGCAAGGATTGTTGAAGAGATAGATGATGCACCGAAACAATTGAAATATTTGAATGAGGTGACAACCTCGAATTAATTCAAACACAGACGAATCTTTTGAGATGTCTTGAACACTCTGGAAGGATAAACTAGCGAGAGGCGAACGAGCAGGGAAAACACTTGAGCTGAGGGAAAGAATATGATCGACAACCAAAAAAAATTGAATTGTGTGCACCGGAAAAAGAAGGGGATGAAGAATGACAAACAAAAGAGAATTCACCAGTTGAAACAATTGACAAAAGACTGAAGAGGCTCCACACGAATGAAATTGATGCTCGAAAGAGACTCAGGCTCCGGGAAGAAGAAGGTTGGGAGGGCGGGAAAAACAAAGGCAACTTGGAAGGGAGAACTGACGAATATCTTGCAGAGAGAACACCAGTTGAAATCATTGAGAAAAGAAAGCAAAGACTTTGCACGAGTAGGATGGATACTCCATTATGTACTCCGGCTCGGAGAAGGAAAAGGGTGGGCGGGTGGAAAAAACAAAGACAACTTCGGACAGGGAAAAACAACGATGTTGGAGGAAGAACTGAGGATTGATCTCGCGAAAGACAAAGAGGTTCGATTCGACTTGACGAGAGATGCACCGGACAAAAGAGGATGGACAACTCACGAAACTAACCACGTGATCCTAAAGAAAAATTTGAACGGGAAGAGGAGTAATTCAAAACACCTACGTCAAGATTCCTCGCCAGAGCGACGAAGGGGCTGAGGAGTAAAAAGAATTCCTACTCTTCGATATAACTAAACTCTGAAAACAGTTTTCTTCTAGACTCGACAACGGCCAACTACACGATCAATCAAGGGGGCTCCTATGGTCGGTCGAGGCTCTGATACCAACTTGTCATGCCCAATATGCGATCCTATCCAAAAGGAACTCGAAGGTCCCACCAAGGATAGACCCGCATATTGAAACGCTTTTGCAAGGTGGATATCATTACATCAACATTACATAATATATGGGGATACATACAAAAGGCATACAATGCCACACGAATACAACATCATCTTACATAAGAGCACCATCCGACTGCGGATGAATCACAAACAGAAACTCAAACGACATGCAAATGGCACGAAACTTGACAGGCGGTCTACCGGTGCTATACCAAGGCCGCTTGGCAAACCTCGGTCCATTCCGAGAATGTTTAACACCCGCACACGCAAAGAGGCAAAAGGGGAACGCCGGAGGACATGGGAGTGCTGGATTGCAAAACGGACAACGGGGAAAATGCTCAGATGCATGAGACGAACACGTATGCAAAATGAAATGCATATGATGACATGGCAAAATGCAACACGCAAGCAAATGACATGGCAACGACGGTGAATAACTGGCGGACACCTGGCGCATCGAATCCGGGGCGTTACAAAGGGCCAGTTCTATTCTGCCTTTTTAGAGCTTATTGTCAAAATAAGCCATAAAAGATGTAAAGAAGTCATTTTTGAGTTATGGGCTTGGGCTTAACTTATTTCGCTTTGGAGGGGGGGGGGGTGTTTCGGGTAGAAGCTCACTAAAAATTGAAGGGAAGGGGAATAGTGAAATGACTCTGTTGTCTGCCTATATTACACTCAAAATGCAACTCATCACGCCCGCGTCACACCTGACCCTCAAGTAAAAACAAACATGCAAGCGTTCATTGCCCTGCCCGCTTGCATCTCCTCTCCCCTTTCCCTCTACCTCGATCCCCTACCTGCAGCGCTAGGGTTCCTCCAGCGAGCCGTCACCACTGGTCCCATCTGGCCTGGTCCTCGATGATGCTCTGTCCAGCTAGGCTACATGGCCTGCGGGTAGGGGCAAATCTCCCCGGCCGCTCCTCCCTCTGGCACCGCCCCTCATTCTCATGGTCTCCAGCAGCTGCTCCATTGTGGTCCGTCGAACGCACTACTCCGGCGGGCGCCACACAACTATGGCTGATGCCACATGTGGGGCACCTTATTCCCCTCCCCTCCTCCCAGGCTGTGGCCTTGAGGTGCTGTTGAAGGATGAGCTCATCCAACAAGGTGAGGATATCCTCTGTTTTTTTGCCAAATTTTCATTCTGATCCACTATACGATGAATTGCTATGAGCTGCTTCTACTGCTGCTATATGCTGCATTGCTATGAGCTGCTCCTGATGCTATATGATGAATTGCTATGAGCTACTGCTGCTATATGATGAGTTGCTATAAGCTACTCCTGCTACTGCTATATGATGAATTGCTATGAGCTGCTCCTGCTGCTGCTATATAATGAATTGCTATGAGCTGCTCCTCCTGCTGCTGCTGTATGATGAATTGCTATGAGATGCTGCTGGTATATGATGAATTGCACATTGCTGTTGCTGTTGCTGCTGCTGTATGATGAGTTGCTATGAGCTGCTGCTACTATGATGCTTTCAGGTAGGGCTGCTATATGATAATAACCAGCCACTTGGACCATCGGATTCAATAAATAATTGTTCTTAATTTAAATGTGGGTCATGCGTTCTTCGTTTAAATTAGGCAATGGGATCTCTATGGAAGACATTGACCAAAGTAGATTGTGCCAAGTAGATGGTATCTTTGTATTTGCATTTTGAACAAATAGTGATGGTCTGTTTCCCTATCATATTAATTACTGCACTGGGTTCAATTTGTGATGTTTGCAAGTCAAATTAATTTTCATATGGGCAGCAAAATGAAAAAAATATAATGCAATCTAGACTTTTCACTGATCATACCAAAGATAAGCTGAAAAGGAAGGCAATGAAAAGAACCGGTTGGCTTATTACCTGGAGCTTATATTCGCAGGTGCTTATTTTCTTAGGATAACTCATAATAATTGTCCCTAAGAAACTTGGCCAATAGAACTGACATACAAATAACATGTCATGATGATTGCAATGGAGGAGTGACCTACCATAGCACGCTGTATAGGCTCACCGCTGCCTAACCTTTTTTTTGCGATGTTCCATGAAATTGGCACATACATCTTGTACTTTTTCATTGTGTAACCCTATCTGCAAGTTGACATGGCTAATTTCAGACATCTCTACATGATAATACATTGCATATCCCTTGCGCGTATCTACAATACCTAAATAGTTCATCCCCACTATGTTATTTCTCTTGACATGCAGCCTATCCACCTCATCACGTGTGCCACATCATCAACGTCATATTTATTTTTTCCAAAGCTTTGGCAACGCATCGCTTCACTGGAGATTTTTTGTTCGCCGGTTCGTTTTTCATCATGGACCGCTATGTTTTCCGCTAAACGTCTGACCGTGTCGCTTCCTTCCTCCGATCGATCCCCCATCAAAGCGCACTATCGCCCTGCTTTTTCCCACTTCGGTTTTAACACCACCGTAGAAATCTTTCCCCAATCCTCGCGGTGTGGTGGTTAGACAACAATCTCAGCGTGAGGGCACCCATCCTTCTCTTACCACCGGTTCGCTCGCCTCCCGTACGCTGGTGTTACTCCCCTTGGAAACCTCACTGGTCGATGGGTCACGGGCAGAGCCATGGTTCCATTGCTGCCCACCCAGAACATTGAGTAGCCCAGCGGAATCAGCCTGTGCACACGTCATCTATCTGCCCCGGCCGTCCTCGCACCGGCGGCCTCAGACCCGTCGGAAGCAAACAACCCCGCCACGACCCCCGATCTGGACAAGGAGTTTGGGTTCCGGTGGAAGGATCTCGACAAGGAGAAGCTCGCGGGGCGGGCGACATCCACGAGCATCACGTGTTCCTCTGCTACAAGGTCCCTGAGTAATTCTTCTCCATCTCCCCGTCCCTCGAATTGCTTTATCATTTCCTTAATTTGATGCAATGATGTTACGTTTGTATACCTTTCCTCTTCTCTCGGCAGGAGTGGCCAAACTCAGCCTGCAAGTCACTGCTCGGTGTTGATATTTCCTCTTTTTGTTGCCGCTATCTTGGTCGACGGAGCGGTAGGAGTATATTTGGCCACCCCACATCTTCCTACGCAGGTCCTAGGCCTAGCGAGTCCCATGTGTACTTCTACCGATGTATATTCTGTGTGTGCCATGTGGTAGATGCATGTCCACTAGCATCATCGATTCAACCTTAGTTGTTCAATGGATTAAGTACGATGGTATATTGTAGCTAGCATAGTTAGTGCGCATGTCATCTTTTTTTATATGAGCTGTTATTTTATCTCATATAGTGTTTTTCCACAATGTCTCATCGGAACAACTTTGTTTACTTGTAATCTCTTCTTGACCTAACATATCTCTTGAGTATATTATTACTAGATCAATGGCCAATGTTGTACTATGTGCCAGCTTTCAGTATGCTGGAGGTATGCCCATTTGAACTGTCATGCCATTCTATTTTCATTACAAGGGCCATCCAGCTGGTGCTACTGATTCTGATCAGGCCGAGGGGAACTATCATGTACAAGTACTTTTTCAGACTCTCAAACAGAGATTGGTTTATTTGCGCCTTAACCTCTCAACCCAGTTGATACCGGATGGTAATTATTCTTTATATTTAACCACTTCTTTATGGATTAGATTAACAAACTGAATTTCATTATTTCGATGTGTATATGTTAGCTTTAGAATTACCAGTTCTGTTTACATTAAATAATTGGTCCAGTTTTATGTGGTTCAGATTCAGATGTGATTGTCCTTTGATGATTCTTCTGCACTACTGTTCCTGTTGGACATTAATGTTGTTTTCGTTTTGTTGTATTTACCTGCATGGCCATTCTAATAGACATTAATTATTCAGGTTTGGACCTTCTTGCTTGATGCAAGCCGTTTTATTTTAGCTCTTCTGCTTTCACATTTGTTCAAATATGAGGGTTTTGGTTGTTTCTTCATGTATGTGATATAAGATTTCAGTTAGAGATCGAGTATAGCAATTTCTCTGTGTCGTCACTGATTTCAAATATTGAAGCTTTGTACCCTGTTGGCACCACATTTCTGTGATAACATTGTCGATTGATGAACTCCATTTACATATAAACAAGGAATGTTCTAAAAGTTAATCTCAGAGATGCATACGATCATATAGTTCCTAGCTCAGTCAAGTCAATCAATTTCATTAGAGTATATATTTTAGTAAAATTGCCTTCAGGTTAATCCATTCATGCATGTTAGCAGATGTTGTAGCACCACATAGCTAACATTTTTCCCCTTAATGTGCATCTGTCACTCAGTTGATTGGCATGCTAACGTCCCGCGGCAACACGCGGGGAATCATCTAGTTTAATTAATGATTGTGTGCATAGCATAAACTAGCCATGACTCTGTGTGCTGGACTAGCAGGCACTCTAAGGGAGCCTAATGTAGTGCACTGGAATTCCTACATGCCACCTACGACTTTGTGTAACGTACTACCTCTGTTCCTAAATATATGTCTTTGTAGAGATTCCAGTATGGACCACATACAGATGTATATAGATGCATTTTTGAGTGTAGATTCACTCATTTTGCTCCGTATGTAGCATATAGTGGAATCTCTAGAAAGACTTATATTTAGGAACGGAGGTATGAGGTAGTATCATGTATGACATCTACATATCTAACTTAGCAGCCAGTAGTAGAAATCATTGTCTGCACAAAGGGATTACTGGTCGAAAATCCTATCAAAGCACGCTGGCAGGCACACAACAATACAAGAGAGAGAGGCGCACTTACAAGATCATAGCAATGCCTCAGTCCAGGATCTTGGTTGGCCAAGCTGTTAGATCCATAAGAAACATCATCCTTGTAGTTTTTGCCAGCTGCATAACAGGTAATAGCGACCTGTTAGTATATTTGAAGTACATCGGGCAGGTGATGCTGGACGGGTTTAAAGGTGACAAGTACCTAGGCCATGGCGGGTGCTTGGCATCTTGCCAGATGGTGGGAATCAGGTTAGAAACATCAAGGGTGATGACGCTGCGCTGGTTGTCAGGGTCCGGTAAGGAGATCTAGAACCGTCGAGTAGGGTGTTTGTGGAGCGGCTCCGGTAGTGAAGCGGATATGTGGTCGTGGACAAGGGCGTTAGTGAAGCTGCTCCGGTGGTTGGGTTAAGGATGGTGTCGATGATGCGGATCTGCGGCCATGGACGGGGCGTCAGAAGCTGCTCCGGTAGGTTGGATGAGGGTGCGACGGAGCGGATCTGAGGCCGTGGACTTGTGAGTTGGCAAAGTGGCCCTGGTAGGGTTGAGAATGGTATAGGAGAAGCTACTCCGGTAGGGTTGATGATGGTTTCGGCGAAGCGGCTCCGGTAGGGTTGAGGCAGGTGTCGGCGAAGAGGATCAGAGGCCGTCGACGGGGACATCGGTGGGGCGGCTCCAGGAGGGTGTGGACGAAGCGTCTGCGGTGGGGAGTATGAATAAGCCGCTGCAGATGCGCTGCGGTTGAGAGAGTACCGGCGAAGCAGATCCGGCGCCGTGGACATGGCCGGCACTGAATGGGCTATGGTACGGTGGTGGATGAGCAGTCTACTTGTTTCTAGGGGAGGTGGGAGGGGTAGATGCGGCCGCAGAAGTAGATCTGGCAAGGTGAACGCCGCTGGCAGTGAATGGGCTCTGGTACGCTGGTGGATGAACAGACTAGGGTTTTGAGAGGGGAGGGGGTAGAAAGGCCGATGAAGTACGGATGTCGTAATGTAATATGCTCTGGTACTGTGGAGTTAGTCGTTTTTGCGGGAGGGGGAGAGGAAATGGGGGTGCCGTGTGGTGGGGGGAACCAGAAGTTACCAATGCAGCCCCGACCTATTATGTAGATGAGGGCGGTATTGTAACTGTTTTTCTCCGTGCACCAAGGACAAAAGGGGAATTTCGCATGCTATAGACTAGGTGGCAGAAATTTAGAAGGAGGAGGGAGATTTTGCCGCCCGCGGGATCGTTCATATCCAGTTTCAACTAATTTTGGACCGTGCTAGCGGGAAGGTCATGCAAGACTGTGTACACGGGGCACGCGTCAGCAGTTAATAACTGGTGTGAAGTCCACCCAAGAAAAAAGATAATAACTCGGGATGATGCGCCGATAACTTGGACGTTCACACGGGCACGACCAATCGTATGGGTGTAGAGGCACGTTCACAAAAAAGGGATCAAACACTCAGCCTATGTATTTCTCGTGTAAATAGATAATTTAGTGCCATTGGTTATTTACTTTAAACATAATGCATTGATGTGTTAGTGTAGAGGCGCACAAAAAGAAATGGATATTGTAGTCCCACAAAAGAAATGGATATTGTAGTCTGCTACTTAATAGTGTTACCTCATAGCCTCCATTTACAAATTGCGTACCCATTGAATTCATATATGAATATTATATATATTATAGAACCTTAAATCATCCAAGACTAATGAATTTGAATGCAAGAGTAACAATGGTGCATGTACATGATAGCTACATTGGTTGTTTGAAGAAACATCACTGTAACTTTGGCATGCACAATTGAAAAGGTTCATTTAGATAGAAAAAATGTGATATGTGAGTGCCAATCTTTATAGCGTTGAATCGATATTGTACCTTTGGCCACGATACAAAGTAGATATTGATTTATGTTCAAGCGATGCACATCCACGATCGCTAGATAGTGATACTGTTGGGGAACGTAGTAATTTCAAAAAAATTCCTACGCACACGCAAGATCATGGTGATGCATATCAACGAGAGGGGAGAGTGTTGGCCACGTACCCTCGTAGACCGAAAGCGGAAGCGTTAGAACAACATGGTTGATGTAGTCGTACGTCTTCATGGCCCGACCGATCAAGCACCGAAACTACGACACCTCCGAGTTCTAGCACACGTTCAGCTCGATGACGATCCCCGGACTCCGATCCAGCAGAATGTTGGGGAAGAATTCCGTCAGCACGACGATGTGGTGATGATCTTGATGTTCTACCGTCGTAGGGCTTCGCCTAAGCACCGCTACAATATTATCGAGGA
>NC_041382.1:391593963-391607407 GCF_002162155.2 Triticum dicoccoides
CCCGTATGTAAAGGAGCCAAGGGGGAGGGGGCGGCCGGCCAAGGAGGGGTGCGCCAAGGGGAGTCCTACTCCCACCGGGAGTAGGACTCCCTTCTTTCCTAGTTGGAATAGGAGAAGGGGGGAAGGAGGAGGGAGAGAGGAAGGAAAGGGGGGGGGGGCACCGCCCCTTCTCCTTGTCCTATTCGGACTAGGGGGAGGGGGCGCGGCCCAGTCCTTGCCTCCTCTCTTCCTCTCCACTAGGGCCCATGTAGGCCCATTAAGCCTCCAGGGGGTTCCGCTAATGTCACGCCCAATATGCGACCCTATCCAAAAGGAACTCGAAGGTCCCACCAAGGATAGACCCGCATAATGAAACGCTTTTGCAAGGTGGATATCATTACATCAACATTACATAATAGATGGGGATACATACATAAGGCATACAATGCCACACGAATACAACATCATCATACACAAGAGCAACATCCGACTACGGATGAAACATAAATAGAAACTCAAACAATATCCACCCTGCTAGCCCAGGCTGCCGACCTGGAACCTATCTCCTGATCGAAGAAGAAGCAGAAGATGAACTCAAGCAAGCAAGCATCGCTCTCACATCATGATCATCGGATAAACCTGTACCAGCAACTGTTGTTGTAGTAATCTGTGAGCCACGAGGACTCAGCAATCCCATTACCATGGGTATCAAGACTAGCAAAGCTTAATGGGAAAGGAAGGGGTAAAGTGGTGAGGTTGCAGCAGCGACTAAGCATGATATGGTGGCTAACATACGCAAATGAGAGCGAGAAGAGAAACAAGCGGAATGGTCGTCAACTAGTAATGATCAAGAGGTGATCCTGAACACCTACTTACGTCAAACATAACCCAGAAACCGTGTTCACTTCCCGGACTCCGCCGAGAAGAGACCATCACGGCTACACACGCGGTTGATGCGTTTTAATTCGGATCTGGTGTCAAGTTATCTACAACCGGACATTAACAAATTCCCATCTGCCACATAACCACGGGCACGACTCTCAAAAGTTTATACCCTGCAGGGGTGTCCCAACTTAGCCCATGACAAGCTCTCGCGATCAACGAAGGAATAGACCTTCTCCCAGGAAGACCCGATCAGTCTCGGAATCCCGGTTTACAAGACATTTCGACAATGGTAAAACAAGACCAGCAAAGCCGCCCGATGCGCCGACAATCCCGATAGGAGCTGCACATATCTCGTTCTCATGGCAACACCGGATAAGCTAAGCGTACAGGTACCGACGAATCCAAGTTGCCAAGGAATGGTCCCGCACGGTGCTCTAGTTTGGACCAACACTTAGACAAGCATTGGCCCAGGGGGGGCTATAATAAAGATGACCCTCGGGTTAATTACTCCCAAGGGAAAAGTAGGTGGTGGTGAGGCAAATGGTAAAACCAAGGTTGGGCCTTGCTGGACAAGTTTTATTCAAAGCAAACTGTCAGGGGGGTCCCATAAATCACCCGACCGCGTAAGGAACACAAAATCCGGGAACATAATACCGGTATGACGGAAACTAGGGCGGCAAGAGTGGAACAAAACACCAGGCATAAGGCTGAGCCTTCCACCCTTTACCAAGTATATAGATGCATTAATAATATAAGAGATATTGTGATATCCCAACAAAACCCTGTCCACCATGGAGAAATCTTCAACTTCACCTGCAACTAGCAACGCTATAAGAGGGGCTGAGCAAAGCGGTAACATAGCCAATCAATGGTTTGCTAGGAATGGTGTCAAAGGTTAGAGGTTCATGGCAATATGGGATGGCTTGATAAACAGGTCATAGGTAGCGCAGCATAGCGATAGAACGAAACAACTAGCATAGCAATGATAGTAGTGAGATCCAGGGTAGCGGTCATCTTGCCTGAAATCCCGCAAGGAAGAAGAACGAGTCCATGAAGAAGATGAACGGATGAAGCCGAACCAACCGTAGACGAACGAATCCTCACGATCGCAACGAAACATGAACTAACAAGAAGAAGCACACAACATAGGTAAACACACCACACATGAACAAGGCATGATGCACAACAAGCATGATGCATGACCAAGCTACATGAAGCTACTCATGGCAAGAGATGATGCAAACAAGAACAACACATCAAGGCAAGTTTAAATGAGGCCGGAAACAACATATAACAATTCCGGTAAGTCCTCATATGCAAATTTCGAAATTGGTCCAGAACTGAATAAACATTAAGTTGAAGTTGTTAAACAGCAAGTTAAGATGCACCAAGATGATCTACACGAAATTCTAGTCAAGTTACATATAAAGTTCATTAGATTCGGAGCTACGGCCTAGAAGATATGAGCAAAACAAGTTAGGCATGGCATTGATGCAAAATGCACCTAAACATCAAGCAAACACACCAAAACAAGGATGCAACATGATAATATGAAACTACATGCAAAATCAAGCAAGTTTCATATAGAGCACACTCAAAACGGAGCAACGGTGTAACACCCACACACTATACAAGGCATAACAACAATCTGTCCAAAACAGCAACTAGGCATATTGCAAGCATCAAAACAACATGCTACAGCACCCCAACATAATAACAAAAGGCATGGGCATGAAGTACTGGTAAAGCATAACAAAACATGAACACTGAGCTATCTCCAGAAACAACTAGAACATACTCAAAAAGACATGGAGATATTGCAAATAATAACAGTTTCAGACTTTAGCAGAAATAACATCAGGTTGCAATGTTCAGAGCTATCAAACAACAAGTTACAGGAACATATCATGGCAAACAAAGGCATGGCATGAATCTACTAAAAGCATAGATCAAAAGACCCTTACTGACCATGAGCCAAAAAGGCATAGAAAAAATGATGGCACCCATGTAAACATGGCAAGTTATATTACAGATTCATACATGGCAGGTACAACAATAAGTAGGCATGTTCGTGAGCTTAAACCACTCACCACAGAGCAATACATGGCATGGCAAGACAACCAATAGTAAGAAGACATGTTTGTGAAGCTAATCATGGCAAGATCAAGTTCATAGGGTGCATGGATCACTAGGAAAACACATGGGAACAAGTGAACTTAATGTTAACACGCTGACAGCAACATTTTCAAGCAACTTTAGAGCAAGATTACAACATGTTCCAGCAGGCTATAATTGCAACAAAGGGCATGAATGGATAGAGCATGACATGTAGATCAAAACATGTTTATAGGACATCTCCAGATTATGCATAGAATGATCAGTAGAAACGTCTTAACATAGCAACAAAATATAACAGAATCTGTCAGGAAAACAACAACAGCAACTACCCTACTTAACAAGCTTGATACACTCAGCACACAACTCACAAAAATACATGGTTGGCACCCCTGGAAAGATGACATGGCATAGATCAACATTCATGTAGAGCTCAACCTCATAGGATGCACACATCAATCATGGCAAAAATGATAAAAGAGCAAGTTATAACAGTTTCAGCAGATTAACATTAACATGCACTCTTCCAACAGCATTTTGGGCATCAAGATGACCTCAAATGAAAATGATTCAATGGAATGAAATGAAGTACTCGTCGAGACGAACAATTTGACATATTATACGCACGAAACGGAGCTACGGATGCAGAGATGTGATGGCATGAACATGGCATGATTATATCAAATATTTCGGGACTTAGGCATTTCGGGGGGTTCAACCTGCGGGCACGGTTCTCGATGCACGCCGGAGAACTTCGCCGAGAGCGGCCGGAGGACGGGGAGAGGGCCGGGGAGGAGCGACGGAGGCGGATCCGGCCGCCCGGCCACCGGATCTGGCCGGAGCGGGACCGGACGGCGGCGAGGGCGAGGCGCGCGGGGCGGATCCGCCCGGGCCGGAGCTCCCGCGGCGGCGGCGGCCATGCGGCCCGGCGGCGCGCAGCCATGGCGGCGAGCGGCGGCGGGCTGGAGGGGGTAATTTGACATTTTTAGGGTTTGGACTGTGAGATTTCGGGGGAGGGGGTAATTTATAGGTAGAGGGAGCTAGGAGAGTCCAAATGAGGTGGGGTTTTCGGCCACGCGATCGTGATCGAATGACCGAGAGCATGGAGGGGAGTTTGGTGGGTTTTGGGCCACTTTGGAAGGGGTGTTGGGCTGCAACTCAAAGAGGGCTTTACGATTACCCGGTTAACCGTTGGAGTACCAAACGAGCTCCAAATGGCACGAAACTTGACAGGCGGTCTACCGGTGCTATACCGAGGCCGCTTGGCAAACCTCGGGCCATTCCGAGAAAGTTTAACACCCACTCACAACAGGAGACAAAAGGGGATGCCGGGGAACATAGGAGTGCCGGATTGCAAAACGGACAACAGGGAAAATGCTCGGATGCATGAGACGAACATGTATGCAAAATGAAATGCACATGATGACATGATATGAAATGCAGATGATGACATGGCGAAGGCAACACGCAAGCACATGACATGGCAACGATGGCGAATAACTGGCGGACACCTGGCGCATCGAATCCGGGGCATTACAGCTAACCTCCCGGTACTCCGGTAAAATCCCGATTTCACCTGGAACACTTCCGATATCCAAATATAGGCTTCCAATATATCAATCTTCATGTCTCGACCATTTTGAGACTCCTCGTCATGTCCATAATCACATCCGGGACTCCGAACAAACTTTGGTACATCAAAACTCATAAACTCATAATATAACTGTCATCGAAACCTTAAGCGTGCGGACCCTACGGGTTCGAGAACTATGTAGACATGACCTAGAACTGTTTCCGGTCAATAACCAATAGCGGAACCTGGATGCTCATATTGGTTCCTACATATTCTATGAAGATCTTTATCGGTCAAACCGCATAACAACATACGTTATTCCCTTTGTCATCGGTATGTTACTTGCCCGAGATTCGATCGTTGGTATCTCAATACCTAGTTCAATCTCGTTACCGGCAAGTCTCTTTACTCGTTACGTAATGCATCATTCCGTAACTAACTCATTAGCTACATTGCTTGCAAGGCTTATAGTGATGTGCGTTACCGAGAGGGTCCAAAGATACCTCTCCGACAGTCGGAGTGACAAAACCTAATCTCGAAATACGCCAACTCAACATGTACCTGTGGAGACACCTGTAGAGCTCCTTTATAATCACCCAGTTACGTTGTGACGTTTGGTAGCACACAAAGTTTTCCTCCGGTAAACGGGAGTTGCATAATCTCATAGTTATAGGAACTTGTATAAGTCATGAAGAAAGCAATAGCAACATACTAAAGGATCAAGTGCTAAGCTAACGGAATGGGTCAAGTCAATCACATCATTCTCCTAATGATGTGATCCCGTTAATCAGATGACAACACATGTCTATGGTTTAGGAAACATAACCATCTTTGATTAATGAGCTAGTCAAGTAGAGGCATACTAGTGACATTAAGTTTGTCTATGTATTCACACATGTATCATGTTTCTGGTTAATACAATTCTAGCATGAATAATAAACATTTATCATGATATGATGAAATAAATAATAACTTTATTATTGCCTCTAGGGCATATTTCCTTCAGTCTCCCACTTGCACTAGAGTCAATAATCTAGATTGTACAGTAATGATTCTAACACCCATGGAGTCTTGGTGCTGATCATGTTTTGCTCGTGGAAGAGGCTTAGTCAACGGGTCTGCAACATTCAGATCCGTATGTATCTTGCAAATCTCTATGTCTCCCACCTGGACTTGGTCCCGGATGGAATTGAAGCGTCTCTTGATGTGCTTGGTCCTCTTGTGAAATCTGGATTCCTTTGCCTAGGCAATTGCACCAGTATTGTCACAGAAGATCTTCATTGGTCCCGATGCACTAGGTATGCCACCTAGATCGAAAATGAACTCCTTCATCCAGACTCCTTCATTTGCTGCTTCCAAAGCAGCTATGTACTCCGCTTCGCATGTAGATCCCGCCACGACGCTTTGTTTAGAACTGCACCAACTGACAGCTCCACCGTTTAATATAAACACGTATTCGGTTTGCGAATTAGAATCGTCCGGATTAGTGTCAAAGCTTGCATCGACGTAACCATTTACAACCAGCTCTTTGTCACCTCCATAAACGAGAAACATATCCTTAGTCCTTTTCAGGTATTTCAGGATATTCTTGACCGCTTTCCAGTGATTCACTCTTAGATTACTTTGGTACCTACCTGCCAAGCTTATTGCTAAGCATACGTCAGGTCTGGTACACAGCATTGCATACATGATAGAGCCTATGGCTGAAGCATAGGGAACATCTTTCATTTTCTCTCTATCTTCTGCTGTGGTTGGGCATTGAGTCTGAGTCAACTTCACACCTTGTAATACAGGAAAGAATCCTTTCTTTGCCTGATCCATTTTGAACTTTTTCAAAACTTTATCAACGTATGTGCTTTGTGAAAGTCCAATCAAGCGTCTTGATCTATCTCTATAGATCTTGATGCCCAATATGCAAGCAGCTTCACCAAGGTCTTTCATTAAAAACTTTTATTCAAGTATCCCTTTATGCTATCCAGAAATTCTATATCATTTCCAATTAACAATATATCATCTACATATAATATCAGAAATGCTACAGAGCTCCCACTCACTTTCTTGTAAATACATGCTTCTCCAAAAGTTTGTATAAAACCATATGCTTTGATCACACTATCAAAGCGTTTATTCCAACTCCGAGAGGCTTGCACCAGTCCATAAATGGATTGCTAGAGCTTGCACACTTTGTTAGCACCTTTTGGATCGATAAAACCTTCTGGTTGCATCATATACAACTCTTCTTCCAGAAATCCATTCAGGAATGCAGTTTTGACATCCATTGGCCAAATTTCATAATCATAAATGTGGCAATTGCTAACATGATTCGGACAGACTTAAGCATCGCTACGGGTGAGAAAGTCTCATCGTAGTCAACCCCTTGAACTTGTCAAAAACCTTTCGCAACAAGTCGAGCTTTGTAGACAGTTACATTACCATCAGCGTCAGTCTTCTTCTTGAAGATCCATTTATTCTCGATGGCTTGCCGATCATCGGGCAAGTCAACCAAAGTCCATACTTTGTTCTCATACATGGATCCCATCTCAGATTTCATGGCCTCAAGCCATTTTGCGGAATCTGGGCTCATCATCGCTTCCTCATAGTTCGTAGGTTCGCCATGGTCAAGTAACATGACTTCCAGAATAGGATTACCGTACCACTCTGGTGCGGATCTTACTCTGGTAGACCTACGAGGTTCGGTAGTAACTTGATCTGAAGTTTCATGATCAATATCATTAGCTTCCTCACTGATTGGTGTAGTTGTCACAGGAACCGGTTCTTGTGATGAACTACTTTCCAATAAGGGAGCAGGTACAGTTACCTCACCAAGTTCTACTTTCCTCCCACTCACTTCTTTCGAGAGAAACTCCTTCTCTAGAAAGGATCCGAATTTAGCAACAAAAATCTTGCCCTCAGATCTATGATAGAAGGTGTACCCAATAGTCTCTTTTGGGTATCCTATGAAGACATATTTCTCTGATTTGGGTTCGAGCTTATCTGGTTGAAGTTTCTTCACATAAGCATCGCAGCCCCAAACTTTAAGAAACGACAACTTTGGTTTCTTGCCAAACCACAGTTCATAAGGTGTCGTCTCAACGGATTTTTATGGTCCCTATTTAACGTGAATGCGGCCGTCTCTAAAGCATAACCCCAAAATGATAGCGGTGAATCAGTAAGAGACATCATAGATCTAGCAAAGTACGATTACGACGTTCGGACACACCATTTCGTTGTGGTGTTCTGGGTGGCGTGAGTTGCGAAACTATTCCGCATTGCTTCAAATGTAAACCAAACTCGTAACTCAAATATTCTCCTCCACGATCAGATTGTAGAAATTTTATTTTCTTGTTACGATGATTTTCCACTTCACTCTGAAATTCTTTGAAGTTTTCAAATGTTTTAGACTTGTGTTTCATCAAGTAGATATACCCATATCTGCTCAAATCATCTATGAAGGTGAGAAAATAACGATACCCGCCGCGAGCCTCAATATTCATTGGACCACATACATCAGTATGTATGATTTCCAACAAATCAGTTGCTCGCTCCATAGTTCCGGAGAACGGCATTTTAGTCATCTTGCCCATGAGGCACGGTTCGCAAGTACCAAGTGATTCATAATCAAGTGATTCTAGAAGTCCATCAGTATGGAGTTTCTTCATGCGCTTTACACCAATATGACCCAAACGGCAGTGCCACAAATAAGTTGCACTATCATTATCAACTCTGCATCTTTTGGCTTCAACATTATGAATATGTGTATCACTATTATCGAGATTTAATAAAAATAGACCACTCCTCAAGGGTGCATGACCATAAAAGATATTACTCATATAAATAGAACAACCATTATTCTCTGATTTAAATGAATAACCATCTCACATCAAACAAGATCGAGATATAATGTTCATGCTCAACGCTGGCTCCAAATAACAATTATTTAGGTCTAAAACTAATCCCGATGATAGATGTAGAGGTAGCATGCCGACCGCGATCACATCGACTTTGGAACCATTTCCCACGCGCATCGTCACCTCGTCCTTAGCCAATCTTCGCTTAATCTATAGTCCCTGTTTCGAGTTGCAAATATTAGCAACAGAACCAGTATCAAATACCCAGGTGCTACTGCGAGCATTAGTAAGGTACACATCAATAACATGTAAATCACATATACCTTTGTTCACCTTGCCATCCTTCTTATCCGCCAAATACTTGGGGCAGTTCCGCTTCCAGTGTCCAGTCTGCTTGCAGTAGAAGCACTCAGTCTCAGGCTTAGGTCCAGATTTGGGTTTCTTCTCTTGAGCAGCAACTTGTTTGCTGTTCTTCTTGAAGTTCCCCTTCTTCTTCCCTTTGCCCTTTTTCTTGAAACTGGTGGTCTTATTGACCATCAACACTTGATGCTCCTTCTTGATTTCTACCTCCGCAGCTTTCAGCATTGCGAAGAGCTCGGGAATAGTCTTGTCTATCCCTTGCATATTATAGTTCATCACGAAGCTCTTGTAGCTTGGTGGTAGTGATTGAAGAATTCTATCAATGACACCATCATCAGGAAGATTAACTCCCAGTTGAATCAAGTGATTATTATACCCAGACATTTTGAGTATGTGTTCACTGACAGAACTATTCTCCTCCAACTTACAGGTATAGAACTTATTGGAGACTTCATATCTCTCAATCCGGGCATTTGCTTGAAATATTAACTTCAACTCCTGGAACATCTCATATGCTCCATGACGTTCAAAACATCGTTGAAGACCCGGTTCCAAGCCGTAAAGCATGGCACACTGAACTATCGAGTAGTCATCAGCTTTTCTCTGCTAGACGTTCTTAACGTCGTCAGTTGGATCTGCAGCAGCCTGGCACCCAGCGGTGCTTCCAGGACGTAATTCTTATGTGCATCAATGAGGATAATTCTCAAGTTAAGGACCCAGTCCGTGTAGTTGCTACCATCATCTTTCAACTTAGCTTTCTCAAGGAACGCATTAAAATTCAACTGAACAATAGCACGAGCCATCTATCTACAACAAACATAGACAAGAAAAATACTATCAGGTACTAAGTTCATGACAAATTTAAGTTCAATTAATCATATTACTTAAGAACTCCCACTTAGATAGACATCTCTCTAGTCATCTAAGTGATCACGTGATCCAAATCAACTAAACCATGTCCGATCATCACGTGAGATGGAGTAATTTCAATGGTGAACATCACTATGTTGATCATATCTACTATATGATTCACGTTTGACCTTTCGGTCTCCGTGTTTTGAGGCCATATCTGTATATGCCAGGCACGTCAAGTTTAACCTAAGTATTCCGCATGTGCAACTGTTTTGCACCCGTTGTATTTGAACGTAGAGCCTATCACACCCGATCATCACGTGGTGTCTCAGCACGAAGAACTTTCGCAATGGTGCATACTCAGGGAGAACACTTCTTGATAATTAGTGAGAGATCATCTTAGAATGCTACCGTCAATCAAAGGAAGATAAGATGAATAAAGGATAAACATCACATGCAATCAATATAAGTGATATGATATGGCCATCATCATCTTGTGCTTGTGATCTCCATCTCCGAAGCACCGTCGTGATCACCATCATCACTGGCGCGACACCTTGATCTCCATCGTAGCATCGTTGTCGTTACGCCATCTATTGCTTCTACGACTATCGCTACCGCTTAGTGATAAAGTAAAGCAATTACAGGGCATTTGCATTTCATACAATAAAGCGACAACCATATGGCTCCTGCCGGTTGCCGATAACTTCGATTACAAAACATGATCATATCATACAATAAAATATAGCATCACGTCTTGACCATATCACATCACAACATGCCCTGCAAAAACAAGTTAGACGTCCTCTACTTTGTTGTTGCAAATTTTACGCGGCTGCTACGGGCTGAGCAAGAACCGTTCTTACCAACGCATCAAAACTACAACAATAGTTCATCAAGTTAGTGTTGTTTTAACCTTCGCAAGGATCGGGCGTAGCCACACTCGGTTCAACTAAAGTTGGAGAAACAGACACCCGCCAGCCACCTGTGTGCAAAGCACGTCGGTAGAACTAGTCTCGCGTAAGCATACGCGTAATGTCGGTCCGGGCCGCTTCATCCAACAATACCACCAAACCAAAGTATGACATGCTGGTAAGCAGTATGACTTGTATCGCCCACAACTCACTTGTGTTCTACTCATGCATATAACAGCTACGCATAAAACCAGGCTCAGATGCCACTGTTGGGGAACGCAGTAATTTCAAAAAATTACCTATGCACACGCAAGATCATGGTGATGCATAGCAACGAGAGGGGAGAGTGTTGTCCACGTACCCTCGTAGACCGAAAGAGGAAGCGTTAGAACAACACGATTGATGTAGTCGTACGTCTTCACAGCCCGACCGACCAAGCACCGAAATTACGACACCTCCGAGTTCTAGCACACGTTCAGCTCGATGACGATCCCCGGACTCCGGTCCAGCAGAATGTCGGGGAAGAGTTCCATCAGCACGATGGCGTGGTGATGATCTTGATGTTCTACTGTCGCAGGGCTTCGCCTAAGCACCGCTACAATATTTTCGAGGACTATGGTGGAGGGGGGCACCGCACACGGCTAAGAGATCAAGAGATCAATTGTTGTGTCTAGAGGTGCCACCCTGCCCCCGTATATAAAGGAGCCAAGGGGGAGGGGGCGGCCGACCAAGGAGGGGCGCACCAAGGGGAGTCCTACTCCCACCGGGAGTACGACTCCCTTTTTTCCTAGTTGGAATAGGAGAAGGGGGGGAAGGAGGAGGGAGAGAGGAAGGAAGGGGGGGGGGCGCCGCCCCCTTCTCCTTGTCCTATTCCGACTAGGAGGGGAGGGGGCGCGGCCCAGCCCTTGCCTCCTCTCTTCCTCTCCACTAGGGCCCATGTAGGCCCATTAAGCCTCCGGGGGGTTCCGGTAACCTCCCGGTACTCCGGTAAAATCCCGATTTTACCTGGAACACTTCCGATATCCAAATATAGGCTTCCAATATATCAATCTTCATGTCTCGACCATTTCGAGACTACTCGTCATGTCCGTAATCACATCCGGGACTCCGAACAAACTTCGGTACATCAAAACTCATAAACTCATAATATAACTGTCATCAAAACCTTAAGCGTGCGGACCCTACGGGTTCGAGAACTTTGTAGACATGACCTAGAACTGTTTTCGGTCAATAACCAATAGCGGAACCTGGATGCTCATATTGGTTCCTACATATTCTATGAAGATCTTTATCGGTCAAACTGCATAACAACATACGTTGTTCCCTTTGTCATCGGTATGTTACTTGCCCGAGATTCGATCGTCGGTATCTCAATACCTAGTTCAATCTCGTTACCGGCAAGTCTCTTTACTCATTACATAATGCATCATTCCGTAACTAACTCATTAGCTACATTGCTTGCAAGGCTTATAAAATGTGCATTACCGAGAGGGCCCAGAGATACCTCTCCGACAGTCGGAGTGACAAAACCTAATCTCGAAATACGCCAACTCAACATGTACCTTTGGAGACACCTGTAGAGCTCCTTTATAATCACCCAGTTACGTTGTGACGTTTGGTAGCACACAAAGTGTTCCTCCGGCAAATGGGAGTTGCATAATCTCATAGTTATATGAACTTGTATAAGTCATGAAGAAAGCAATAGCAACATACTAAACGATCAAGTGCTAAGCTAACGAATGGGTCAAGTCAATCACATCATTCTCCTAATGATGTGATCCCGTTAATCAAATGACAACACATGTCTATGGTTTAGGAAACATAACCATCTTTGATTAATGAGCTAGTCAAGTAGAGGCATACTAGTGACATTAAGTTTGTCTATGTATTCACACATGTATCATGTTTCCGGTTAATACAATTCTAGCATGAATAATAAACATTTATCATGATATGAGGAAATAAATAATAACTTTATTATTGCCTCTAGGGCATATTTCCTTCAGATACGTGAATGAATTACGCAATCTCTCTCACACGCATACATGTCTCATTTCCCCATGGGCATTGAAATCACACATGTGCACTTCGTGTATTTCTCTCCCTCCGTCAAGGTTAGAATTCGCCTTTCTACCCCATCCTACAAGTCTCTCACACAGAAACACACACGCTCTCTCTATCAAAGATGCCCACCCCTTTAATTCCGCCCACCCACAGCCACTAATGTCTCAAAGTATAATTATGTCTCTCACACATATGCCTAAGGTTAACTCGAGTTCCGAAACCATATGAATACATACAATGGGATTCCAGCACAGTACCTTTTGTTTTGAGATTTCGCTCTCTCTCTCTCTCCCCCTCTCTCTCCCTCTCTATCTCTCTCTCACACACACACACACGCGCGCGCCTACACATTGTTTCTCGCTTCATTTTTTCCGGCACTTCCATGCACACCGTTTGTTTATCTCCATGATGCTTTAAGTATGCCTCGCACACATGCTATCTACCTATACCATAATATAGGTATGTGTCACACAAACTCATTCTCCCTACTAGCAAGATGCCCACGCATTGCATGGAACATCAAGATGCATTTGTATGAGTAGTTTATCTTGTGGGAGAAAAGGATGAACGAGGGAATGCCTTATTTGCAAATGTGGAGAGGGGTGTGGGTATCTTTTTGCATAATTGCCATAGTTTCCTTTCTATCCGTCGGATATAAATCAGATGGCCTATATTGCAGGATGGCAGGAACACCATCATTACCAACTCTATTTGTTATAAGAGTAGAGATATGTAAGTGTCACTGCCACCCCCCCACACACACCCACACACACACACACTTCCCGACACCGAAGGAGTAGGGTGACACCTTGATCTTGATACTAATCTATCGACTGGCTTCTCTCTCAAACACA
>NC_041382.1:391607729-391629219 GCF_002162155.2 Triticum dicoccoides
ACACCGAAGGAGTAGGGTGGCACCTCGATCTTGATAGTAATCTATCTACTCCTCTTTCAAACACACACACATACACACACACTCGCTAGTTGTGCCTCTATGCCTACCGCGCACACTCTCGATACGTCTTTTTCTCCCTCCCCCTCCTCACTCCCCCACCCCACCCCAACAATGACATCAGAAGGGTGACAACTCGACCCTATCTTAATCTATCAATTTGTTTCTCTCTCAAACATTGTGTCTCTGTGCCTCGCTCAGACACACTCGATACATCTTTTTCTCCATAGCCCCCTCGATATGTAGACTTCTCGTGCGCGTGCAGTTGTAGTGACGATGACGCTGAACCCAGTGTGCCTTGTTTTTACCGGCCTCATGTGATAGTTTTCACCCTGTTTTCTGTTAATTAACAAGGCAACCTTTTATTTGTTACTAGTAGTGAATCTGAAATCATTCGGGGCAGACATAAAATATATCACTTCAACCCAATTATCGCAGTAACTATTTTAAAATAAACTAGCTAGATGCCCGTGCGTTGCACGGAACATCAAGATGCATTTGTATGAGTAGTTTATCTTGTGGGAGAAAAGGATGAACGAGGGAAGGCCTTATTTGTGAACATGGAGAGGGGTGTGGGTATCTTTTTGCAAAATTGCCATAGTTTCCTTCCTATCCGTTAGATATAAATCCAACGGCCTATATTGCAAGATGGCATGCACACCATCATCACCAACTCTGTTTTCTACTCCCTCCGTTCCTAAATATTTGTCTATTTAGAGATTTCAACAAGTGACTACATACGGAGCAAAATGAGTGAATCTACACTCTAAAATATGTCTACATACACATCTGTATGTGGTAGTCCATTTGAAATCTGAAAAAGACAAATATTTAGGAACGGATGGAGTATAAGAGTAGACATGGAGATATATCTCCAGCATGGTCTACAACAAAAATGTGCTGGACTGGTTAGCGCCGGATGCTCGCAACGCGATGACCTGAGTTCAAATTCTGTCTTTAACTTTAGATTTTTTTTATTATATAGTACTTATTTAATATATACTTCTTTCGTTATTGTACTGACAGTGGAACCCACAGAGTACTTAGAATACGAGATTAAGGATGGACTTGTTTCTTTTTAACTTTCTGTACGAAGCTGTAGCCACCCTGCAAGTCACGTGTACACTGTACATGCAATTAACTTTTTATAGAGGGAGAATCATACACGCAATTAACTCAATTGGATTGGATGTCACTGTATTATTTCCAGCATAAGAGCATCTCTAATGGCAGCCGACAAATTTTCTCCCGCTTCCTTCTGTGGAGGACGACATCAAACGCCAGCGGCATACATTTTCACAACCCTAACTAACCAAATGAAATTCGTGCAAACATGGACTGATTTCATATAAGCATGAAGGATTTCGTATAAAAAGCCGAATCTTCATATAAACATGATGGATTTCATTACATTTACATGAACTAAGCGGTGCTAATCCGGCTCTCTTGGTATAATTAATACTCCCTCCATTCGGAAATACTTGTCCTAGAAAGGGATGTATCTAGACTTACTTTAGTTATAGATACATCCAATTTATCCATTTGTAAGTGCATCTAGTGCTCCTTAGTGATTTTGGTGTATTGAAGACTTATAGGTTAAGGGACTAATGTGTTTGTGAGTGTACACAGGTCTATAAGTCTATGAGGAGTCTGATATTTACAGAGAAAGTCGACCCCTAAAAATGAAGTTCTTCAATGGAAGACTTTGGATTTCTAAAGACTTTGAAAGTGAAGAAATTGGTGTGACCCTGAAGACTTGGTATTCATTCGAGGAACATGAAGCATGAAGACTTTTGTTTTCATAGTTTCATTTTCTCTTTATTGAGTCATAGGAAACACCGTACTATTAAAGGGGGTCGAGGAAATACTAAGGAAAAATTTCCATGTGATGCTCAACTCAAAATCCTACACCTACCAATCCCTTCGAGTGAAGCCATTGGAAATCTCATACTGTTCAGTCATATTCTACAGTGACAGAGACGAAGTTCTTCTGGTCTCTGAGGAATTTGTTCTGACTGAGGAGTTAGGAATTCGCTAGTGCAGATTGCCTACACAGTGAGGGACATGATAGCCCTGAGGAATTTGATACTCAAATTTCCGACCGTTGTTGTGCTACGCGCCAGCTGTCCCAAAATATCTACCCACCTAACAGTCATATCATTGAAGGGCATTTATGTCTTATCATGTCGGGCTGCTCCCTAGGCTATAAATAGCCACCCCCTACAACCACTAGCTGGTTGGCTACTCCGAGAGAAACTGACACTTGTCATTTGAGAGCATCCCATCCTCCGAGGACTTTGAGCGAAAATCATCAAGTGAGAAAAACCCAAAACCCAAACCCAAACACCTTCAAACCCAAAGTGATTGAGCATCACTGAAGAGATTGATCATGCGTGGATCCGATGCTTGTTACCTTTGAAGACTGTGCTTCTTCCAGATGGTTAGGCGTCATGGTCTAGAGCATCCAAGAGGAAATTGTGGATCGCCGAGTGACCGAGTTTGTGAAGGTTTGAAAGTCACCTGAAGACTTACCACGAGTGATTGGACAAGGTCTGTGTGACCTTAGTTCAAGGAGAATATGGTGAGGACTGTGTGTCCGAGACTGTGTGTCCTCAGGTTTAAATACCTAGCCGCTCCAACCAGACGTACAACTGAGACATCAGTTGGAACTGGTCTACCAAACATTGTCTTCACCGACTTACTGGTTCTATTTCATCAACTCTTTCATTTCCTCATTACTGTGTTGTGTGCCTGTTCATATCTGTTTGAAGACTTTGACTGAAGACTTTCTCAATTTCCTCAATTCAATTTCTTCTGTTTATTTGTCTTCATCCTGTGCTATCCTATGTTTACATTTTCTGTACTCTATGCTAGTCTTCATTTCATCATGATGACCATGCTTGTGTTCCATTATGTTTACATCCGAGTACTTATTCCGCTGCAAGTAGTTCTTCGCTTAGGAATTTCCTCACCCTGAAATTCCTTAGTGAAGAATTCATAAAAATCGCCTATTCACCCCCCTCTAGTCGATATAACACACTTTCAATTGGTATTAGAGCAAGGTACTCCCTTGTTCTATGTGATTTTGGTTTAACCGCCTGGAGTTTTAGTTATGTCGACCGCAGGTATGATCAAGGTCTCTGCTGGGTGTCCTACCTTCGATGGGACAGACTACCCTTACTGGAAGAATAAGATGCAAATGCATCTTGAGGCAATTGATAACGATCTCTGGTATGTTCTGGAAAATGGTGTTACCTGTGTCTCACCTTCACTGAACGCTACTGATGTGAAGAGATTCAAGCAACTCTATTCCCAAGTGAGGAACATCATATGTGGCCATCTAAGCAAAGGACAGTATGGAAGAGTGAGTGCTTTGGAAACTGCTAAGCTTATCTGGGACAGGCTTTCCAAGGTCAATGAAGGAGTCTCAACTCAACGTGACTCTCGAGTTGACGTTCTTCACAACCTCTTCAACCGCTTCAAGAGACTAGACAATGAAAATGTTCAGCAAACCTTCGATCGCCTCACTGACATCTCAAATGAGCCTCAAGCACTTGGTGCCACTAACATCACCGACCATGAGGTGGTGAAGAAATTGCTGAGATCGCTTGATTCTTCATTTGATACTCTGGCACTGATGATACAAGAACGTGTTGATTACAAGTCACTTGATCCCGCTGATATCCTCGAGAGGCTAAACACTCATGAGTTCCAGCTTGCTGAGAAGAGAGATCTCTATGGTTTGAGCTATGGCAGATCACGTGCCCTGAAGGCCAAGGCTGTCTCTGGATCTGAAGGTGAACATTCTGGTAGTAGCCTTGGTGATCCTGAAGAACCGAGCCAGGAGCTAGCACTGCTCGTGAAGAAATTCCAGAAGTTCTCAAGACGTGGTCGCTTTGGAAAATATTCAAGGAGCAATTATCGTGGAATTGTCACATCAGATGTCCTCTTGGAAGGACTTAGTTGTGGAGCCATCGCAACTAGGAAGCTTGAAGGGGTTAATCGGGACAAGGGACACGAGAGGTTTTTATACTAGTCCGGCCCCTTATGGTGAAGGTAAGGCCTACATCTAGTTGGGTTGGTATTGATGTTTCGATGACCAGGGAGCGAGATACGCTATGCCCGGCTCTCGATGAGTTGTTTCTTGCCCTAAGCCGCCAGCAGGTCGGCCGGCTTATCAACAGTGTCCGGCTCGGTGACTAGTTAAATCTACCTTATGATACAAGTCAAGCCATTATGGCGGTTTACTGCAACGGGCCTTAAGTCGCCTATGGGCCTTAAGCCCTTAATTGAACCGCCATCTTCATGCTTGGTCTTGGGCTTCTTTCTGGTGAGTCTCTTTGCGTAACCTAGCCCCTCCTGGATGGCTTACACAAATAGTTATATCCCCAACATTAGGGCCCCAGATTGATTTGAACCTGTTCATGTCAATCTTAAAATACCTTAAAAAATAAATCTTCAGTCTTCTGACAATGGAAAAGGTTTACTTTAACCTGCCATGACGTCATCTTTTGGATCAGTTTTAACCCACCGCGACGTCATCCTTTCTTAAATTCTTTTTTTATTCCACCGTATCCTCCAACGGATCTCTGCCTTCCTTGATTGTTCCGAAAACCGAGACGTCGGGGCTGCTGGATAATAACTTTTATCTCCTCGTTTCTCACGCCATCTCAGTTATCCTTTCCTTATAAATAGGCGCGACCTAGGTCTTCCCATTCTCCTCCTTCCAGTCATCTTCCTCTCGCCGCTTCTCTGTCGCTCGAGCTCTGCCGCCGCTGCCGTCGCAGATCTCGTCTTCACCAACTCTGGCCGCTGCATCAACCTGGTTTGATCAGAGAAACGCGACGACCCTCCGCTGCAACCCTACATCCGTAAGTCTCCTCTTTCCTGCTTCTTAGATCCACATTAGGACCTTCGAGTTCTTCGCATTCTTCGTTGTTTAATAGTTCCCTTTCATAGATTCCATCACCCCTGCTTTTCTTGATCTTGGAGATGGTAAAAACCGATGCGGTAGATTTTCCGCACCTACTTTGAACTCATATAGATCCCTTTCTGTTACACAGAGGCCCCATTCGAGCTCTTGAGCTTCATCTGCGCCAATCTTAGATCTAGAAAATTTTCTTACCAGAACAGCTTTTTGATCTCAAATAACAGTAGCAAATTATGAAACCTGTTTGTATCACTCGGAAAACTACTTCTGTCAAATACCCTTAAACACAACTGTCCATGTAACCGGCTTAAATAAGTGACACTGATCTGTAAGCCTTGCTTGCTTCTCATGACCTTAAAAAATTTGAACTGCTTTTGATACATGTAGTGGCTTAAATACTGTTGCATAGTTACCCTTATATCATTAGGCCCCTTATTAAGCCGCCTCCTTGAATAATTAAGATATTTTCTCCCGGGTTAAAATTAAACCGGAACCTCTTATTTTGTCGTAGGCCAACTGTTGTCATGGCACCTAAGGCAACCAAGGCCCCTGTGACTTGCAATTGGGTCCCATCAATAGTTACTAAGAGTAAACTGTCTGAATTCGTGAAGTCTGGCCATCTGCCAAAAAAGGAGGTTATGTCTTATCGTGCCCCTGACCCATCTGAAGAGAGGCCTCAACCCAAAGAAGGGGAGGTAATAATTTTCACGGATCACATGAACCGGGGATTTGCCCCTCCCGGCTCAAAATTCTTCAGCGAGGTTTTGAATTTCTTTGATCTTAGACCTCAAGACATTGGACCCAATTCCGTGTCAAATATTTGCAATTTCCAAGTCTTCTACGAGGTGTACCTGGGAGAGGAGCCAAGTCTGCTTTTATTCAGAGAGCTTTTCTACTTGAACCGGCAGAATGAACGTGCCAATGGGCCTAGTCTTGAGCTTGGCGGCATCTCGATTCAGCGGCGGAGAGACTGCCTTTTTCCTTACGCTGAACTGCCGAGTCATCCAAAAGATTGGAATCATATGTGGTTCTATTGTCAGGATACTTCACCGGCTGATGAGAGCCCTCTGCCCGGCTTCCGCGCCCTGCGCCTTGAGTCCAATCATCCGCTGGCGGATAAATTGACTGTTGTCGAGCGTCTGCCTCTCAGTCCCACCATCAAGAAGATCAAAGCTCTTTTGGGAAATGGTTTAAACGGCATCGATCTGGTCCGAGTCTGGGTCACTTGGCGAGTACTTCCCTTAAGCCGCTGTTCTGGCTTAATGTGTACTTACACAGGCAAGAAGGATGATCCGCTGCGTCATAGTCCTGACGACTTACCAGATGATGTGGTAGATGCTACAACCCAGTCACTGCTGAAGGAGGGCACTGTAACTAGTAATGCCTTCGGCTTACTTCCCTTCTGCAAGAAGAACCCGACCCCTGCAATGAGTTAGCAATCTTAATAAATACTCTTTATCATGTTATACCTTATTTATACTCATAGTTCCTTATCCTTTTCCACAGGCCGATGACAACTTCTGGAAGGTCAAGTATGACCATGAAGCTGCCAAACAAGCCAGGACAGCCAAGAAAACTGAAAGGAAAACCGCCAAGACTGGAACCTCAAAGAAGAAGAAACCCAGCGCCTCCGACTTATTCAAATTGGATGATACTTCTTCGGATGATGAAGAGGTAATCCTTTAATTTTCTTAACTCCTTTGTTGTTATTTTACTGACATTCTATCCTTTCAGGAGGATACGGGGAACAGTCAAGCAGTTGATGAAGAGGTAACTATAATCTCCTCTGACTCAGAGCCTTTGCCAAAGCAAAAAATCCGAAGGGTGACCCGGAAAGTAAGGTTTTCACATCCTCTAGCTTATCAAGATCCTCAATTTCTTTCGAAGCAACAACATCTTGAAAACCGGAGGCAGACCCGGACCAACAAGGACGCAGAACTCTCCTCTGACTTACCTGATGTAACTAGGAAGCGTCGGACTAAGGTTATCTCCGATTTACGTTCTGTTTTACCTTTGGCGGGTTTAATTCGCCAACCTCTCAATTCATCTGACTCCAAATATCAGGATACCTCTCCTTCCTCCGGCGAGTCCATGCAATCAAACATGCCAGCTTTCAAAACTGCTCCCGGGTAATGTAACCTTATTTACTTTTGGCTTTACCTTACTCATGCTTTAGTATTCATCCTTCTACCTTTATTGACAGCATGCAAGTGAAACCCAGCAAGAGGGCAAGGAAGAATAAGCCATCCCAAGACCCGATTGTTACTGAACCGGCGCTTGACATGTCTGCTCCTGACAGCTCCACCCATCAGCCGCCGCCTGAACCGGCTTCTGATATTCCAGTGCCAACCTCTGACCCGCCTTCCGAAGATGCTATCAATAGCTCTGATAATCCGTAAGCTCCTAGCCCGGTCAAGACGACTGACCCGGAAGTTGAATTTCTGAAAAGTCAATTTGTTGAACCGGGGCGGCCTACTGTCCTTGCCAAATGTACTGCTAAGGAAGAACTTGCCGAACGCCGAAAGGCCAAGCAGGACATTACTGATTATACTCACTTAAGCATTGGTGATATATTCTCGGGCTATCTGAATCAAGTACATAATATTCGTGACCTGGAAATTGACATGGTGAAACAAATACAACACAAATCTGAGGTATAACTTATGCTATTTTCCTAAATCTTACTTACTGTACCAGCCCCCAAGTCTATTGCTTATGAATGAATATGCTGTAGACTTAAAAATCTGCTTACTGTTGGTTTGTCTGGTTTAAAGAGAATATATTTAACCCGGTGATAGCATGATAGTTTTAATTTGCGATACACATTAGCCCCCAAGTGCCAAGTATCTTTACTTGTAAAATGTTTGGGACTTAACATGCATGACCCGGATTTGTAGGTTAAAAAATTCTTTAACATACATTAGCCCCCAAGTGCCAAGTATCTTTACTTGTAAAACGCTTGGGACTTGAATGTTACCTTACCATGATCCTTACCATAACCCAGTATCAATGCAGGCCACCATAAGTCAATTTGAGTCGGAGCTTGCTGACCCGAAGAGCCGGCTGAAAACTCAAGAGCTTGAAACTTAGAAGGCCAACTCCAAATTTGAATTCAGCGTCTCTGAACAAGAGAAGTTGAAGAAAATTTTTGAGTCAGAGAAGAAAGTCTGGGCTGATGAAAAGGCTTCACTGGTGACTTGGGCCGAGACGGCAGAAGCAGCTCTTGCAGAGGCAACAACTGAGTTGTCTGACTTGAAACGACAGATATCCCAAATGGTCTCAGCCATCTTTGGTAAGCTACTATACAAAACCTCAATCATTGTAATCTTCCAATGACTATTGTAATAGTTACCTCCGTCTCACTGCTGTACTTGCGAACACACAGGCCCCAGGAGCACCAACCTCAAGCAGAGCATGCTGATCAAACTTAAGGTGGTTTACACTTTAGTGGAACAACTGTACTCCGGGTCACAAGTGCCTTGGCCGTTGTAGCTTTATCAAATACCACTCCCCGCCTCCTGCAAGACGTGCTGAAGCATCTCGCAGTACTACCTCAACAAATTCAGGAATTAAGGTGGGCATCTTCAAGAGCCGGAGCCGTGGTCGCATTGAGCCAGGCAAAGGCATGGATGCCGGAGCTAGACCCGGCTGACCTCGCTCTTGGATACTCGACCCTGAAGGAGGACGGTACTGTATTTGATGATCACGATTTCACTGCCTGTGTCAAAGTCATATGTCCCGTGGCTACCCTTATTGGGAATGATACTGATCTTACCAAGTATTCGCCGGGCTATGATAGTGAGAACCGGAGAATTCCAAACATGCCATATGATCAGGTCAGCCTGATCCCTCCAACATGTAAGCATACTTTTGCCCCTGAAGTGGACCCAACCGGTTTAATAGATGATGAGCTGAGTTTGAAGCCTTGAGTGGCATTGACTGGGCCTCGTCAACCTTCCAGGACAAAGCAACCGACGGAGAGGCGGATAAGGATAACCCGGAGTCGTCGAGCCTGCCGAAAGAATGAACCGCCAGGCGTTTTATAACTTTGCAAAAAACAATGCTTCATTTATTCAGACTCGGGAAGTCTTGTAATAGGGTAGTAAAAACTTCTCAATGTTTGTCATGCCTTTGCGCATGTTCCTGGTGCTTAATACTTTCGTAAGCGGCCATTGCTATATATTTCTGGCTTATGTCAACCGTTTATTTCCTTGACGTTTAACTTTGCTTTGCCTTATCCTGCACATAAAACAAGCAAAATTTCCTTGGCGGTTTATCGCGTCGGGGTTTACATAAAGTATTGATAACCCAGAACACGACCCAAAGACATCATATACAAGCCGGTGTATGATTATATTTGTTAAATATAATGATGATAGCATACCTGCGATCCCTTTGATAATCTTCCCTGCTCATATGATGTTTACCGGGCACTTAAGAACCTGAGGTAATCAATATTAAACCGGAAGAAAAAACCATCTCATAATATTTTCAAGAAGGTCTCAAGATAGTCAAAATAATTCATCCTTTTGTTGGATGATAAACAATATTTACAGGCTTCTGATTCGAATACGACCAGTAAACCGTTCCAAAGGGGTTAAGCTAAGATTCGGATATGATCATATAGCCCCAGTGGCTTTGGCGATGCCGATCAAGTGGGTATCGACAGCTATGTTCTCTTTGGTTCGAATACAACCTATGTTTGAACAGGAAGCCCCCAAGTGACCATAAGAGTTGTTTAATGACGCTGATTCGAATACGATCCACATCAGACCCAAAGGGGTTAAGCTGTGATTCAAATATGATCAAGAAGCCCCCAAGTGGGTTTGGCAATATGCCGATCGAGTGGGTATCGACAGCTATGTTCTCTTTGGTTCGAATACGACCTATGTTTGAACAGGAAGCCCCCAAGTGACCATGGCTAGATTCAGATATGATCATAAGCCAGACGAAAGGGAAAGCCGGATTCAAATGTGATCCGCTCCGTGTTGGTTGTTTCCACCACCTGATAAAGAAGACACATAAACCTTTGAGGGTAAAAGGGACAGAGGTCCTGCTTTATTTCTTTATATAATATATACATTGTCAAAATATATACATCTTGAGAGTCGGTGGCTCAAGTATAGTAAGGCCGGAGATGAGCAATATTCCACGGCCGGCGGGTCTCCTCCTCCGACTTACGTGAGTCTTTGTGCTCTCGAGCATCAATGAGGTAGTATGATCCGTTGTGCAAATTCTTGCTGACCACAAAGGGTCCTTCCCAAGGTGGGGATAGCTTGTGCATGTCAGACTGATCCTGGATGAGTCGGAGCACCAAATCGCCTTCCTGAAAGGTTCTTCTCCTAACCCGGCGACTGTGATAGCGGCGCAGGTCTTGTTGATAAATCGCTGAGCGGGCTATTGCCAAGTCTCGCTCCTCATCTAACAAATCAAGCGCATCCTGACGAGCCTTTTCATTGTCAGCCTCGACATAAGCCTCCACGTGGGGTGAATCGTGCCGGATGTCACTTGGCAGGACCGCCTCTGCACCATACACCATAAAGAAAGGTGTGTAGCCTATAGATCTGTTAGGTGTAGTGTTGATGCTCCACAACACAGAAGGTAACTCCTCCACCCAACAACCCGGAGTCCGCTGTAAGGGGACAAAGAGCCGGGACTTGATACCCTTCAGGATCTCTTGATTAGCTCTTTCTGCTTGACCATTGGATTGAGGATGAGCGACAGCCGAAACATCAAGCCGGATATGTTCTCGTTGACAGAACTCTTCCATGGCACCCTTGGAGAGATTAGTGCCATTATCAGTTATAATGCTGCGTGGGAAACCAAAACGAAAGATCACCTTTTTCATGAACTGAACCGCCGTGGCTGTATCACACTTACTGACTGGCTCTGCCTCAACCCATTTTGTAAACTTATCCACTGCCACTAGGAGATGTGTCTTTTTATCCTTAGACCTCTTGAAAGGTCCAACCATGTCAAGCCCCCAGACTGCGAATGGCCAAGTAATTGGGCTCATCCTCAATTCTTGAGCCGGCACATGAGCTCGTCGTGAGAACTTCTGACAACCGTCACATTTACTGACCAGATCCTCCGCGTCAGCATGAGCCGTCAGCCAGTAGAAACCATGACGGAAAGCTTTGGCTACAAGAGATTTTGACCCGGCATGATGGCCACAATCCCCTTCATGGATCTCACGAAGTATTTCTAGACCTTCTGCAGGTGACACACAGCGTTGAAACGCCCCAGTGACACTTAGGTGATTTAACTCGCCATTAACAATCGTCATAGATTTGGAGCGCCTGACGATTTGTCTTGCCAAGGTCTCATCCTCAAGTAATTCTTCCCGGGTCATATAGGCCAAATATGACACTGTCCAATCCGGGATAACGTGAAGAGCTGCCACCAGCTGTGCCTCTGGGTCTGGCACCGCTAGTTCTTCCTCGGTAGGCACCTTGACAGAAGGGTTATGCAAAATATCGAGAAAGGTGTTAGGCGGCACCGACTTACATTGAGATCCCAACCGGCTTAAAGCATCAACCGCCTCATTCTTCCTTCGATCAATGTGCTCCACTTGATAACCCTTGAAGTGACCAGCCACAACATCTACTTCACGACGATAAGCCGCCATAAGGGGATCCTTGGAATCCCACTTGCCTGACACCTGTTGAGCCACGAGATCTGAGTCGCCCAAACAGCTTACCCAGCTTAAGTTCATCTCCTTGGCCATCCGGAGACCATGGAGTAAGGCCTCGTACTCACCTGCATTGTTAGTACATGGAAACATAAGCCGGAGCACATAACAAAATTTGTCACCTCGAGGGGAAGTTAAAACAACTCCAGCCCCCAAGCCTTCTAGCTGCTTGGACCCGTCAAAGTGAATAGTCTAATATGTGTTATCTGGCTTCTCCTCAGGTGCCTGCAACTCTGTCCAATCATTGATAAAGTCCACCAAGGCCTGAGACTTAATAGCAGTACGCGGCATGTACTTCAAACCATGAGGCCCAAGCTCGATAGCCCACTTGGCGACTCGTCCTGTGGCCTCCCTATTCTGGATGATGTCTCCCAGGGGGGTAGAACTTACCACAGTTATAAGATGACTTTGAAAGTACTGCTTCAACTTCCGGTTGGCCATAAACACTCCGTAAACAAGTTTCTGCCAATGCGGATACCTTTGTTTAGACTCAATAAGCACCTCACTGATATAATAAACCGGCCGTTGAACCGGATGCTCCTTGCCAGCTTCCTTACGCTCCACCACGATGGCAACGCTGATGGCTCGTGAATTGGCAGCCACGTATAACAGCAACGGCTCTTTATCAATGGGAGTTGCAAGAACCGGTGGTTCAGACAACTGTCTCTTCAAGTCTTCAAAGGCAGCATCAGCAGCATCACTCCAGACAAAAGTGTCTGTCTTCTTCATCATCTGATATAGCGGTAGGGCCTTCTCCCCTAACCGGCTTATGAACCGGCTTAAAGCGGCAACACGACCCGCCAGTCACTGAACATCATTGATGCACGCCGGTTTAGCCAAAGAGGTAATTGCCTTAATCTTCTCCGGATTAGCTTCAATGCCTCTGTTTGATACCAGAAAACCCAAAAGCTTGCCTGCAGGTACACTAAATACACACTTGGCCGGGTTAAGCATCATTTTATAAACTCGGAGGTTATCAAAGGTTTCTTTCAAGTCGTATATTAAGGTTCCCTTCTCTCTGGACTTCACCACGATGTCATCTACATAAGCATGAACATTACGCCCGATTTGATCGTGTAGACAGTTCTGAACACATCGCTGATAAGTCGCCTGAGCACTCTTGAGTCCAAACGGCATAGATACATAACAGAAGGCCCCAAACGGAGTGATGAAAGTCATCTTCTCCTGGTCCTTAACTGCCATTTTGATCTGATGATAACCAGAGTAGGCGTCCAAAAAGCTCAAACGTTCACAACCCGCCGTAGCATCAATGATTTGATCGATACAGGGGAGAGCAAAATGATCAGCCGGACAGGCCTTGTTTAAGTCCGTGTAGTCCACACGCATCCGCCAAGTGCCGTTCTTCTTGAGGACAAGCACCGGGTTAGCCAACCACTCCGGGTGAAAAACTTCAATAATAAACCCGGCTGCTAAGAGCCGGGCGACTTCCTCTCCAATAGCTTTCCGTCTCTCTTCGTTAAAACGTCGAAGAAACTGCCTGACCGGCTTATACTTCGGATCAATATTGAGAGTGTGCTTAGCGAGTTCCCTCGGTAGACCCGGCATGCCAGAAGGTTTCCATGCAAAGATGTCCCAGTTCTCACGGATGAACTCGATGAGCGCGCTTTCCTATTTGGGATCCAAATTGCTGCTGATGCTGAATTGCTTAGAAGAGTCACCTGGGGTAAAGTCAACAAGCTTCGTCTCGGTGGCCGATTTAAACTTCAACGCCGGGTCATGCTCTGTAGTTGGTTTCTTCAGGGAGGTCATATCCGCTGGGTCAACATTATCTTGATAAAATTTGAGCTCTTCCGCCGCACAGGCAGACTCAGCATAAGCCGCGTCGCCTTCTTCACATTCCAACGCTACCTTGCGACTTCCATGCACAGTGATGGTGCCCTTGTGACCCGGCATTTTGAGCTGCAAATAAACGTAACATGGCCGCGCCATGAACTTAGCATAAGCCGGCCGCCCAAACAGAGCATGATATGGGCTCCTGATTTTGACCACCTCAAACGTCAATTTCTCAGCCCTGGAGTCATATTCATCTCCAAAGGCCACCTCCAGCTCGATCTTGCCAACTGGGTAAGCCGACTTACCAGGAACCACTCCATGGAAAACAATGTTGGATGTCCTCAGATTCTTATCAGTTAACCCCATGCGTCGAAAGGTCTCATAATAGAGGATATTGATGCTACTACCTCCGTCCATGAGTACCTTAGTGAATTTATATCCACCAACCTGAGGCGCCACCACCAAGGCCAATTGGCCCGGATTATCGACCCGTGGAGGGTGATCTTCTCTGCTCCATACAATGGGCTGTTCTGACCACCTCAAATAACAAGGAACTGCCGGCTCAACAGAATTCATGGCCCTCTTATGAACCTTCTGGTCGCGTTTGCATAAGCTAGTGGTAAACACGTGGTACTGCCCACTATTCAACTGCTTCGGATTGCTTTGATAACCCGACTGCTGCTGCTGCTACTCTCCTTGCCCAGACTGCTGTTGGTTATAGCCGCCTTGACGTCCCTGAAAGCCGGAACCTGAGCCGCCACCCGGGCCATGAAAACCGGCAGCCCCTGAGCCGCCACCAGACCCACTATTGCCATCAAAGTTGTTGGAATTCTTAAACGCTTTCATGATTGCGCAATCTTTCCACATGTGTGTGGCGGGCCGCTCCCTGGTGCCGTGTCTCGGGCAGGGCTCATTGAGTAGCTTCTCAAGAGATGGGCCTGACCCGCCGGATCAAGGCGGCTTACCCTTACGTCTCTGATTGTTACCTTGCGCATTGGCATTGGCCACAAACTCCGGGTTACCATCCGCCTTACGCTTATTGCCTCCTTGATTCATCGGGTTATGCTGCTAACCCTTTCCATTGTCGTTCTTCTTTCCCTTCCCGGTCTTTTCCTCATCAGACGCGGGATCCTTGGTACTATCAGAATTGGCATATTTGACTAAAGCCACCATCGGCGTACCCATATCATTGCAATCACGCTTAAGGCGCCCCAGTTTCTGCCTCAGTGGTTCAAAACGGCAATTCTTCTCCAACATGAGGACTGCAGAGCCGGCATCCATCTTGTCAGATGAATGTATTATCTCCTTGACTCGGCGTACCCAATGAGTCGTAGATTGACCTTCCTCCTGTTTATAATTTATCAAGTCCACAATTGACATAGACTGCTTACAAGTGTCTTTGAAGTTCTAGATGAAACGTGCTTTAAGTTCTGCCCATGAACCAATGGAATTGGGTGGTAAACCCTTCAACCATGACCGGGCTGTTCCATCTAACATCATGGTGAAGTACTTAGCCATCGCCGCGTCGCTGACTTCTAATAACTCCATGGCCATCTCATAACTTTTGATCCAAGCTCCGGGCTGCAAGTCGGCCGTGTAATTCGGCACCTTTCGAGGTCCCTTGAAGTCCTTGGGTAGGCGCACGTTACGCAGAGCCGGTACCAGACAAGGAACACCGCTGGTTCTAGTGGCTACTCCCGCCTCAACGGAAGTCGTTGGATACTCTGGGAAATCTTGATGTGCCGTCTGTTGAGCCGCTAGCTGAGCCACCCGCTCGTTCTCCTGACGTATTCGGTCTTGCACCGGATTATAGCCACCAGGCTGGTTACGGCATTGGGCGTTGCTTGATAAAGCTTCAGACTCCATGTGCCTGCTGTAACTCGGGCTCCGGTTCTGACGAGGCGGTGCTAACCAAGGCGGAGGGGTTGAATGAATCCTGTCCCCGCTGTAAGAATAGGTCTCTTACTGAGCTAAGGCCGTTTGGAGAAGTTCTCTGACCCTCCGGGTCTCCATCGCTGTTGGGTCATCACCGTCCATGGGAAGAGCCGCCAAACGTGCCGAAGCCGCGATTAAGTTCCCCATGGGGTTGGAAAAGTGACCCGGCGGTATCGGCACATAACGCGGCGGTGCCATGCTCACATGAGGAGGTGCCATCTCCCGAGGCTGAGCCGGCCCTCCTATTCCGGCTGTCTCTGGCGGGTTACTTGGGCTGGCTCCGGGTGTAGCATAAAGAACCCGAGGGTCGTAATTCGAAGGTAAATGGGACTGGGTTTTCTGATGTCTCCTCCTCATCACCTCATTGGACGCGTTTAAGCTCATCGTGAGCTGGTAAGCTTCTGACTATAGCCGCTACGCCCAGGCATCTAGAGCCGCCCGCTCTGTGGCTAACCTAGTGTCCTCAGCCGCCAAGGCCTCCTTGGCCTGAGCTATTTCCTCACGCGCCCGTGCCACCTCCGCGTCATGCTCATCTTTATCTGCGGGAATAACCGTTGCGGTTAACAGGGTCGTAAGCTTGTCCATGAGATCTATCAGCACCTGAGCCGGCGGGCGCACGGGGCCGCCAGCCCCGACTGCTCCTATCCCGGACGTTATGGCTGCAGCAGATGTAGAGTTTGAGCCGGGCTGAGTCCCATCCATAAAGACTCCTGCCCATCTTGGCGGCTCGCAGGGGTCCGGAATACTGATGCCATCGGAACAGCCCCCGAGCACGCCGTCTTGCACTTGATACAACGAATCTGTTGAGCCGGCGGACGAATCACCGTCTGAGAGGACGGCCGTCTCACCACCATCTCCAGATCCTTCGGAGAGTTCCTCTCCGTGGATGCAACCCACGAAGGCATGCTTCATAACAGGTTGAATCCGGGTCTTCCTCGCACGCTGAGCCGTCTCGACGAGGTCGATGCAGTTGTCCGGCTCAGGGCCCGGCTCACCGATCCGACCGATGAAGACGTGGATTCCGCTGAAGGGGACCCGGTACCCGTACTCAATTGAGCCGGCGTTGGGACCCGAGCCTTCGTCGTCGATGTTGATCTTGCCGCGACGACTCTTGGTCATCCGGCCCACTATGTATCCCTTGAGCCCTTCGAAGTTGCCCTTCAAGAACTCAAATCCACCATGCGCTGGCCCCATGGTGGGCGCCAACTATCGTGGAATTGTCACGTCAGATGTCCTCTTGGAAGGACTTTGTTGTGGAGCCATCGCAACTAGGAAGCTTGAAGGGGTTAACCGGGACAAGGGACACGAGAGTTTTTATACTAGTTCGGCCCCTTACGGTGAAGGTAAGGCCTACGTCTAGTTGGGTTGGTATTGATGTTTCGATGACCAGGGAGCGAGATACGCTATGCCCGGCTCTCGATGAGTTGTTTCTTGCCCTAAGCCGCCAGCAGGTCGTCCCCTTATATACGCGGGTTGACGCCCTCTGGCTTACAAAGTCCCGACCGGCTTATCAACATTGTCCGGCTCGGTGACTAGTTAAATCTACCTTATGATACAAGTCAAGCCATTATGGTGGTTTACTACAACGGGCCTTAAGTCGCATGTGGGCCTTAAGCCCTTAATTGAACCGCCATCTTCATGCTTGGTCTTGGGCTTCTTTCTGGTGAGTCTTCTTTGCGTAACCCGGCCCCTCCTGGACAGCTTACACAAATAGTTATATCCCCAACAGCAATGATTCCTCATCTAGTGACTACAAGAAGAGGCTATGCCACAAGTGCAAGAAACCTGGTCACTACATTCAAGATTGTCCTCAGTGGGAAAAGGAATCAAAGAAGAAGAAATACAATGATTACAGTTCTAATGACTCGAAGAAGAAGAAGAAATCTTCAAAGTCCTCATCATCAAAATCCTCGAAATCTTCATCTCACAAGAAGAGCAGCTCCAAGAAGGCTTGGGCATTTATTGGCAAGGAAATGGACTCTGAGGCTGAGTCTGAGGAACATGAAGAAGAGGAGGCATCGGAGGAGTCTGAGTCGAGAGTGGCGAGCCTAGCTCTCGCTACTGCATTTGTCAGCAAGTCCATCTTCAACTCCGAAGAAAATGACAAGGCTGATGAAGGCGATGACGATTGCGCTCCCACCTTTTGCTTCATGGCAAAGGGTGCCAAGGTACCCAAATATCCCTCCTCTGAATCTAGTGAGAATGAATCTGATGAAAACCTCAAGCCCAGTTACTCTAAACTTGCTAAGATTGTTGTGAAACAACAAAAGGCTTTTGAAAAGGTTCAAAACATGCTAGACAAAAGTAATGATATGTTGGGTGAAGAAATGGATCACACTAAAATCTTGACTGAAAATCTTCAGAGACTTTAGTCTAAGGTTGACAACCTTCAAAGTCATCATAACACTCTCTTATCTGATCATGAGAAGCTTTCTTATGAATTTCTTCAAGGAAAGCAAGATCTTGAGAAGCTAAGGGTGAGTTATGAAGATCTTCAGAAGGAGCGTGATTCATTACTAGCTCGACAAATCAGTGCTACTCAGGAAGAATTTGTTCCTCCATGTTTAAAGTGCATTGAACGTGAATCTGCTAATTCTTCACCTGAATGCTCAAATGCTTCAAATGTTACAAATCCATAAACTGTCTCTGCTATCACTAATTCCTCATATGAGGACATTGCTAGTATTAGTGATGATGCAGGGCTGAAGGAATTGTACATGACAGGCATGTACAAAAGCCTCAAAGGGCATCAGGCTCTTTGTGATGTGCTTAAAAAGCAGACCCTGAACAGGAACCCTAGGAAAGAGGGTATTGCCTTTGAGAGGAAACTCAATGCTGATGGAACATACTAGAAACCTGAGCAGTACCCCAAAACCTCATGGGTTGCTGCAAAGGGACCTCCAGTTGATCCATCCAATTTATGTGGCTTCACATGTGAATCTTCTCATTCTTCTGACGAGTCATTTGACTCCAACTATAAACTGTTCAAAAATCAGAATGGTGAAGTATTTGGTAGATATGTTGGCACTAACTACAAGAACGGTTCCCCTATGAAGAAAATCTGGGTTCCCAAAAGGTGCCATGAAAATCTTCAGGTGAATGTCATCATGACACCACCAGTGAAGAATGGGAACCCCAGACCAAATTCTTCATATGGACCAAATTCTTCATATGGATCCAAGTCCTCATATGGACCAAATTCCTCACGTGGATCAAAGTCCTCAAATGAACATCATCGTGCTAACCCCTCTGTTTCGCAGGGAAGAGCTAAGGGCTATGAATATGAGCATTATTCTTCCAATCATTATGTTCATAAGTCCTCGAAGAATTTCTCTGCTTATTCATATGCTTATCCTAACCCCTCTCATGTGAAACGAAGTGGACTGGTTTCTATGCCACCACTCTCGTATGGAGCTCGCAGAGTGATGAACTCTTTGCCACCCCTTCAGATGTGGGTGGTGAAGAAAAAGAACTAACCCCTTATGCAGGATCAGGTCTCCAGACGTGCTCAAACATCTGAAGAATTTGCTGGAGACCTAACCTGAACAGACGCAGGCTAATCATGAAGAAATGAATCCTCATTTCTCACATCCTCATACTGCTTTATCTGTTTTACTATTTGATGAAATTGATCTGATGAATTTGATGTCATATTCTTCACTGATGAAGTATATGAGTTCGTAAGCTGCACTAATTCATCTGCAGGATGATCAACCCAAAGCCAATGAGTGGGTCCTCGATAGTGGGTGTACAAATCACATGACTGGTGACAAGAGTCTATTGATGGATATTCCCTTATCTCCATCGCATATGAAGCATATCCTCTTCGCTGACAAAGGCAAAAGCAAGGTATTGGGTCTAGGTAAGGTTTCTATCACAAAGGATCAACACATGGACAAAGTCATGCTTGTTGAGTTTTTAGGATACAACCTCATGTCTGTCTCAATGCTTTGCGATCTTGATATGGTTGTTGTCTTTGGCAAGTATCGTTGTGTTGTGATCATGGAAGCTGACCATTCCAAAGTCTTCGAAGGCTTTAGGAGAGGAGACTTGTATATTGTTGATTTCTCTACAGGACCACAACCAGCCGTATGCCTACTTGCAAAACCTTTAGAGGGCTGGCTATGGCATCGACGACTTGGTCATGCTGGCATGAGGAATCTGCACATGCTCGTGAAGAAGAAGCATGTCATTGGCATTGAGAATGTCAAATTCCTCAAGGATCACTTGTGTGGAGCCTGTGAAGCTGGAAAGATGACCAAGGCCAAGCATCCAGCGAAGACTATCATGACCACTACTCGACCATTTGAATTGCTTCACATGGATCTCTTTGGCCCTAACCATTATTCTACAGTTACAAATGATGCATCTCTATATGGCCTTGTTATTGTTTATGATTACTCTTGTTACACAAGGGTGCATATTGTTACTTACAAACATGAAGTGCAGGAAGTCTCCAAACATTTTTCCTTGAGGGCTTCAACCAACTTTGGTGTGAAGATCAAGCACATTAGAAATGACAGTGGAACTGAGTTAAAGAACTCTGGTCTTGATGACTATCTTGATGAACTTGGTATTACTCATGAGTTATCTGCTCCTTATACTCCTCAGCAGAATGGCGTCGTGGAGCGCAAGAACATGACTCTTGTTGAGATGGCTCGCACTATGCTTGATGAGTACAAGACAACTCGTCACTTTTGGATTGAGGCAATTTATACTATGTGCCACATCATCAACTGGGTATATCTTCACAAATTCTTCAAGAAGATTGCTTATGAACTCCTCACTGACAAGAAACCCAATGTGAGTTATTTCAAAGTCTTCGGTGCTAAATGTTGGATTAGAGATCCTCATCACAATTCTAAATTTGCACTAAAAGCACATGAAGGTTTTATGCTTGGTTAAGGAAAGGACTCGCACACCTACAGAGTCTTGAACAACGTTCTTCAAAAGGTTGTTGAAACTGTAGATGTGCAGTTCGATGAAACTAATGGCTCGCAAAGAGAGCACCTACCTCCTGTGATAGATGAACAGTGTCACGCCCAATATGCGATACTATCCTAAAGAGACTCGAAGGTCCCACCAAGGATAGAACCGCATATTGAAACGCTTTTGCAAGGTGGATATCATTACATCAACATTACATAATAGATGGGGATACATACAAAAGGGCATACAGTGCCACACGAATATAACATATCTTACATAAGAGCACCATCCGACTACGGATGAAACACAAACAGAAACTCAAACAACATCCACCCTGCTAGCCCAGGCTGCCGACCTGGAACCTATCCCCTGATCAAAGAAGAAGCAGAAGAAGAACACCAAAACCAGTAACATCGCTCTCACGTCATGATCATCGCATAACCTGTACCTGCAACTGTTGTTGTAGTAATATGTGAGCCACGAGGACTCAGCAATCCCATTACCATGGGTATCAAGACTAGCAAAGCTTAATGGGTAAGGAAGGGGTAAAGTGGTGAGGTTGCAGCAGCGACTAAGCATGATATGGTGGCTAACATACGCAAATGAGAGCAAGAAGAGGAGCAAACGGAACGGTCGTGAAGCTAGCAATGATCAAGAGGTGATCCTGACTCCTACTTACGTCAATCATAACCCAAAACCGTGTTCACTACCCGGACTCCACCGAGAAGAGACCATCATGGCTACACATGCGGTTGATGCGTTTTAATTCGGATCAGGTGTCAAGTTATCTACAACCGGACATTAACAAATTCCCATCTGCCACATAACCGCGGGCACGACTTTCGAAAGATAATACCCTACAGGGGTGTCCCAACTTAGCCCATGATAAGCTCTCGCGATCAATGAAGGATATTCCTTCTCCCAGGAAGACCCGATCAGTCTCGGAATCCTGGTTTACAAGACATTTTGACAATTGTGAAACAAGACCAGCAAAGCCGCCCGATGTGCCGACAAATCCCGATAGGAGCTGCACATATCTCGTTCTCAGGGTACACCGGATAGGTCATCCTACGAGTAAAACCAACCCTTGAGTTGCCCCGAGGTGGCCCCGCATTCTGCCCATTTTGGACCAACACTCGAAGGAGCACTGGCCG
>NC_041382.1:391629229-391638596 GCF_002162155.2 Triticum dicoccoides
GGAAACCCAAGGGAAAAAGGGCTAGGTGAGGGAAATGGTAAAACCAAGGTTGGGCCATGCTGGAGGAGTTTTATTCAAAGCGAACTATCAAGGGGGTCCCCTAAATCACCCAACCGCGTAAGGAACGCAAAATCCGGGAACATAACACCGGTATGATGGAAAACTAGGGCGGCAAGAGTGGAACAAAACACCAGGCATAAGGCCGAGCCTTCCACCCTTTACCAAGTATATAGATGCATTAATTAAATAAGAGATATTGTGATATCCCAACATAATCCTGTCCACCATGGAGCAATCTTCAACTTCACCTGCAACTAACAACGCTATAATAGGGGCTGAGCAAAAGCGGTAACATAGCCAAGCAACGGTTTGCTAGGACGGGTGACAAAGGTTAGAGGTTCATGGAAATTTGGGAGGCTTGATAAGCAAGTGGTAGGTAACGCGACAAAGCAATAGAACGAAGCAACTATCATAGCAATGATAGTAGTGAGATCCAAGGTGACGCTCATCTTGCCTGAAATCCCGCTAGGAAGAAGAACGAGTCCATGAAGTAGACGAACCAACGTAGTCGAACGCATCCTCACGAACGCAATGTTACCGGAACTAAGAAGCAATACCGGAAAGAAACAAACAACATGGTAAGTGCACAAGCATAAGCATGGGATGATGCAAAAACAAGTATGATGCATGTCCGGTTTAATAAGGCATGGCATGGCAAACTGCAACACACAATACTACAAATTAAGTGGAGCTCAATATGCAACGAGTTGCATATTGACAAAACACCACATCAATTATTTAGTTCTCTCTTGTTTATGTACCCAACAATATTAAATGTTGTTAAACATGGCAAGGGGTGAAGCATAAGAAAACTACCTATCTAGGCAAGTTTAAATGAGGCCGGAACAACAAACAACAATTCCGGGAAAATCCTCATACGCAAATTATGAATTTGGTACTGTTCTGCCTAAAATATTTTAATGTTGTTAAATAGGGAAATAAAGTGCACCATGTTAAACTAGGCATTTTTCCACCCCATTTACATATAAAGTTTATTAAATTCGGAGCTACGGTTATTAAGTTATGAAATAAATCATTTTAACATGGCATTTGAGCAAATTTAAGCAAGCAGCATTTTAAACATTTTAAACATAGATGAAAGTGGGATATTATGAAAGTACATGTAATTCCAAGCATTTTACATGTTTAATTCATTTTAATCCGATGCACGGTTTGTGAGATATTAAATGCATGAACATGAGGGTTTTTCTGTAAATATACAAACTCCTAGAAAATTAGACAAATACACAGATGCTAAAAAAAACCTACGCGGGCCGAAACTGATTGGCCCAACAGAGCAGAGGGGCTATTGGGGGCTGCTCACCCATGGGCTCGACCCAGTCAGTGTAGGAGGGAGCTGGGCCGCAGTCAACGGCGAAGGGGAGGTGGCCCAGGTGCGTGAGGTCGATCTGGAGGCAGCGACGCGGTCAACGGGCGCTGGCTCGCTGCTCCACCAGCAGCGAGACGAAGCAGCGGTGACGTGATGCAGGGGACGCAGACGAGCGGGACTGCGATGGCGCTGGCAAGCGAGGATGGGGCGGCAACAGCACGAGACCCGGTCGGGAAGGGTCGTGGCTGGAGGAGTCCGGCCGGACCCGGAGGAGGCCATCGGCGAGCTTGGCTCCTGCGGACCTGGCGGTTCAGGGACTTGGCGAGGCGTAGGGAGACTGACATGACAGCGGCGGCGGCGGGAGCTGGGGCTTCGTCCGGTTCCTGCTAGAAGAAATCGGAGGGAGAGATATGAGAGCTCCGGGAGAGAGAGAGAGATTAGAGCAGAGGTAGATGAAGGAGAGGGGCGTGAGGACTAGAAGCAGCAGACGAACAGGGGCGCGGCGACGGGACTTCCAGCGGTGGGTCTTGGGGCTCCGGCGAGCTGAGGAGGTCCGGCAACGATGGGGATGGCCGGAACCCAACGGATCCGAGGCCATGGCGGCGGCATCGGATGGAGATGAGACGGGCAGCGCTTGAAGCTTCGGCCATGGCTCCTTTTAAGGTTCAGAGAGAGGGAGAGACCTGCGTGAGAGGGAGAAAAACAGAGGGAGGAAGGAAAAGGAAAAAGGGGAGGCGAGGGCGCAAGGCAGTTCCTGGTGGTGGCTGTTGTTGCTTCGACCGGCAAGCTCTGACGGAAAAACACCGGCGAGGAGGAGGTTCACGGGCTGCTGGGTTGGAGGAGATCGAGGAGAGGAGTGGCGGCTGCGGTGGAGTAGGAGAAGCTACTGCAGGCTTCGGTGGTTGTGGAGGGGGTCAATGGAGATTGGCCGATGGCTGAAATCTAGGAGAGGATTTTGGACCGGGGAGGATCCCTATGAGGAAGGGACAGGAAGAGTGGCGGCGCTCGGGAGTGGGTGGATGGGACAGGATCCCTAAAATTTAGGGTTAGGGGTGTATTTATAGGAAGGGTTAGCTTAGGGGCTATCTAGTCCCTCCGATCAAAATCGGACGGTTGAGAAAATAGGTTAGGGAGGTCCAAATACGAAAACGGAGATGTTTTATAGATGTTTGGGGATGAACCGAATGCAACGGTGATGACTGAGCGGGTTGGTCGGGTAAGTTTCGGATACGCGCGAGGGGGCTGCGAGCTGGCGAAAGAGGTTAGGTGGTCATGGTCAAGAGGGAAGCGAAAACCCGATTGGTCTCGGAACAGTCAACGAAAGCAAGGGGGGCGCGATAACTACGAACGGGTGCAAGTTTTATGAAAACATGCAGATGCAATGCGCATGATGCTATGAGATGAGATGCATGACGGGAACAAAATGCAAAACAAAAGACAAAAACCCAACCATGAAGGAAATATCATATCGCATCTCCGGAAAAGGCAAGAGTTGGAGTTACAAATATGGAAAGTTGTATCCGGGGTGTTACAACACTCTACCACTACAAGAGGATCTCGTCCCGAGATCTAGGATGGCACCGGAGAGAAAAGGAAGAGGAAGAGAAGAGGTAAAACTAAGTTGCTTCTTCGGCAAACGAGTGAAACCACGAACCTTGAGAGGTTGAACAAATTGAAAGAAACAAAACAACGGAGATGACCAAGATTGCAAAACAGTCCATTGGGCAAGAGGAACAAGGAACATTACGAGAACTTGAAGGTTGCAAAGACATGAATCAAGAGTTTAATGGACAAGATAGAATTTGAAACCACTCCGGTTAAAACAAGATGAGAGAGGAAGAATTCGGGCAGCACTCCGGTTGAACATGGAAGGAATAGAACATGAACTTGAGAAGATGGGATGATACTTGATGAAATCAACAACACACTGCCTCCGGAACTATTGAAAGAATGGCATAATGGGTAAGAAGGATTTCTGACAGCACTCAGGTTGAAAAGAGAGGCAAAACTTGATGAGATGAAAGAACTTGAAGAGAGCACAATACTCCGGTTAAATGGATAAGCACGAAAATAACATGATCTTGACAAAACGAGATGATGAGTGAAAAGAGCAACATCACAATGTCTCCGGAAACAATGCATAATAGTTAGATAGTTGGAATGAATAGAACAAAGAATGAAACCAACATCTCCTACCATAAATGAATTTGAAAGAGCATCCTTACGAAGTAGGATTGAACGAAGTTGTTTGAAAAACAACAATGGTAAGAATAAGCTTGTAGCGGGCTTATGGAAACATCTCAAAATTATGAGGTGAGCTTCTGCCACCAACGAAAACAAATGATTGGATTGATATCCACAAGGAGACGAGAAACTTATTTCACCGGGAGGATAAATGAAGAACTTGGGTCATTTATAAGCACCATAAATAGCAACAATCCTTAGGGAAAGCTTTAGGTGAAATATAACCCAGGCTAACTCCAATGAAGAGATTGATGGATTTAAAATACCTCATTCTTGACAACATGTGAATCATGAAGCATGAAGGGAAATTTTCAAGAATGACATAACACCATCTCAAAAGATAAGATAGAGAGAATTGCACTTCGGAAAGCAAGATGAAGAATGCTTGAACTCCTCTGAAAAGAATCTCGATGAACACTTCGAGAAGGAATTAAATCCTTGATGAACCATCATGTAGAGCCTCCATGAAGAACTCCGGTAATAAAAAGATGATAAAAAGAAAGAGAAGTTGAAAACACAAGGTGAAGCCTTGTGATGATTTAGAAAGAGCTTCACGACGAGATAATGCGGAAAACTTGGAACTCCGGAAAAAAAAGATGAAACACTAGAACCGAGAATTTCTTCATCATGAACAATCTCCGGAAGAAAAGAATTGAATCACCTCGAGGAAATAAGAATAAGATTTATTGTATGCTTATCCTTCATCAAATTAAATTGATGACAAGCAATGGATTTGGCATACTACTTATTCCCGTAGAAAGGATTAAAAGAGATATAGCGCGAACTTGAGAAGGTATTGATGGAACCACCGGTGGGATTTGGAAACAACGAATGAATGAATGAATTGATACGATGACGAATGAAGAGAAATCTTGAACAAACCACCGTAAGAATTGAAAATGAACATAGCAAAGGCACAATTCACCGAGAAGAATTGGAAAACGAATGAAGATACTTGAGGGGATTTAAATACATGAGAACAAGGAGATCATGAACTGATTAGAGGGTATTTGAACGATGCACCGGCAAGATTTGGAGAATGATAGCTACACGCTGAGAATGAAGAATTATGACATGATGGCCTTCGGAGGAAAGAAATGGAAACAACTCAAGAAATGCTCCAGATGGTAAGAAAAGAATTCTCACAATCAAAACAATTATGAGATAGCTTGAAGCTAGAACCATGAATATTCAAGAGAATGGACCAAGATTTAAGAGAAATCCTTCTTCGGTCTTCAAATGTTGAGAATGATGATGATAACCACCATGAATTGTTGAGATACTCCGGGAGAACTAAAAGAGGAAAGGTTGAGCCATAGATGAAAAGAATTTGAAAACGACCTTGGAGAAGGCATGTGACTGATGAAAATTCATTCTTACGTCAAACTTGGAAATGAATTTGAGAATTGCTCCTGATAATTCGAAGAGTCAGGTAAGATCCTGGGAAAAGACCCGTGGGTTAGGGCCCACTCAAGAGAAACACCGTTGAGCGATTTAAAAGAGAGATTGCACTGGTTGAATTAAATGACTTGAATGAGATAACAACCTCAAAAAAAACTTGAACGGATTGAGAATGGAAACACGAATCTTCCAAGATATCTTCAGTACTCCAAAACAAATGAATAGCGAGAGGTGAATGATTAATTGGTGCACCGAAATGAGAAAGCATTGTGAAAAGAGGAAAAGGGATAAGATCAACACCGAAAGCTTGAAATTGGATCCGCCGGAGAAGAAACAACAACGAAGGATGATGAACTTGAAACTGTTGAGCATCTTCATGGGAAATCACCGGATAAGAACATCGAAAGAAAAGAATGAAGAGACTTCTCTCAAATAAAAGGATACATTATTAAGAAATCTGAGTCCTTGAAGAAAAAGGGTGGGAGGGCAGGAAAAATAAAGGCAACTTGGGACAAATGAAATAAACACCGTTGAGAAAACTTAGAATTGATCTTGCGGATGGGAAAAATGATGGGATCCACTTGAAGAGAAGCACACCGGTTGGAAAAGAGTTGACATGACAATCTCAGTGATCAAGAAGGATTAGTACTCCCATAGAAATGTGAGAACACCGTTTAGAAAAGGTATGGAATCAACAGTTGACATTGAAGCAACTCGAACACCACAAATAAAACAAAACAAAGGATTTGGCTTGCCGAATAAGCTGGAACAAATACATATGATAGAGATTTACCCAATCCCATATCATGCATCCGTCGGAAAGATATTCTAGGAGCTACTTGAATTCCCACCTATAAACTCCCGAAACTTTCTGGTTATGCAACCTGGTGTTGGGGATACAGGGGAAGCAATATATCTCACCCAAACTAACAATCCCTACATATCCATCCGTCAACACATAACCAAGAAAACTTCGGAAATCGTGTACCTCAACCTTCGAAAAGCATCCGTTATACGAGCTATGGCAATACTCCCGAACTCCCCAGTACTGGGTGGCGTCGAGGTTATCTCACCAACAACTGCATAAAAGAGATTTTCGATGTCGACAAAACTCAGGTATTCTAGAACTGCAACGATAAAATTGTGACGACAACACCTCGGAGCTCAACTCCCCGGGACACTGCCACAACCCCTAAATGTCAGGAGGCACCAAGAAAAATGTTCTCGTCACAAGAATATCGGAACGATCCCAAGATACCCGCATGATCCTAAAAAAATTGTGAAAAATTAAGGAGAGGAAAGACAAAACATCTACGTCGAGAGTCCTCACCAGAGCGACGAAGGGGGCCGATGAGTAAAAAGAATCCTACTCTCCGATATAGATAATCCTAAGACTCAAAATAGTTTTCTTCTAGACTCAACAACGGCCAACAATCAGGGGGGCTCCTATGGTCGGTCGGGCTCTGATACCAACTTATCATGCCCAATATGCGATACTATCCTAAAGAGACTCGAAGGTCCCACCAAGGATAGAACCGCATATTGAAACACTTTTGCAAGGTGGATATCATTACATCAACATTACATAATAGATGAGGATACATACAAAAGGGCATACAGTGCCACATGAATATAACATATCTTACATAAGAGCACCATCCGACTTCGGATGAAACACAAACAGAAACTCAAATAACATCCACCCTGCTAGCCCAGCCTGCCGACCTGGAACCTATCCCCTGATCAAAGAAGAAGCAGAAGAAGAACTCCAAAACAAGTAACATCGCTCTCATGTCATGATCATTGCATAACCTGTACCTGCAACTATTGTTGTAGTAATCTGTGAGCCACGAGGACTCAGCAATCCCATTACCATGGGTATCAAGACTAGCAAAGCTTAATGGGTAAGGAAGGGGTAAAGTGGTGAGGTTGCAGCAGCGACTAAGCAAGTATGGTGGCTAACATACGCAAATGAGAGCGAGAAGAGAAACAAAGGAACGGTCGTGAACTAGCAATGATCAAGAGGTGATCCTGAACACCTACTTACGTCAAACATAACCCAGAAACCGTGTTCACTTCCCGGACTCCGCCGAGAAGAGACCATCACGGCTACACACGCGGTTGATGCATTCTGGTGTCAAGTTATCTACAACCGGACATTAACAAATTCCCATCTGCCACATAACCGCGGGCACGGCTTTCGAAAGATAATACCCTGCAGGGGTGTCCCAACTTAGCCCATCATAAGCTCTCGCGATCAACGAAGGATATTCCTTCTTCCAGGAAGACCCGATCAGTCTCGGAATCCCGGTTTACAAGACATTTCGACAATGGTAAAACAAGACCAGCAAAGCCGCCCGATGTGCCGACAAATCCCGATAGGAGCTGCACATATCTCGTTCTCAGGGCACACCGGATAGGTCAGCCTACGAGTAAAACCAACCCTCGAGTTGCCCCGAGGTGGCCCCGCATTCTACCCATTTCGGACCAACACTCGAAGGAGCACTGGCCGGGGGGGGGTTAAATAAAGATGACCCTCGGCCTCCAGAAACCCAAGGGAAAAAGGGCTAGGTGAGGCAAATGGTAAAACCAAGGTTGGGCCTTGCTGGAGGAGTTTTATTCAAAGCGAATTGTCAAGGGGGTCCCGTAAATCACCCAACCGCGTAAGAAACGCAAAATCCGGGAACATAACACCGGTATGATGGAAAACTAGGGCGGCAAGAGTGGAACAAAACACCAGGCATAAGGCCGAGCCTTCCACCCTTTAGCAAGTATATAGATGCATTAATTAAGTAAGATATATTGTGATATCCCAACATAATCCTGTCCACCATGGAGCAATCTTCAACTTCACCTGCAACTAACAACGCTACAATGGGGGCTGAGCAAAAGCGGTAACATAGCCAAGCAACAGTTTGCTAGGAAGGGTGACAAAGGTCAGAGGTTCATGGCAATTTGGGAGGCTTGATAAGCAAGTGGTAGGTAACGCGACAAAGCGATAGAACGAAGCAACTAACATAGCAATGATAGTAGTGAGATCCAAGGTGACGGTCATCTTGCCTGAAATCCCGCTAGGAAGAAGAACGAGTCCATGAAGTAGACGAACCAACGTAGTCGAACGCATCCTCACGAACGCAACGTTACCGGAACTAAGAAGCAACACCGGAAAGAAACAAACAACATGGTAAATGCACAAGCATAAACATGTCATGATGCACAAACAAGTATGATGCATGTCCGGTTTAAGAAGGCATGGCATGGCAAACTGCAACACACAATACTACAAATTAAGTGGAGCTCAATATGCAACGAGTTGCATATTGACAAAACACCACATCAATTATTTAGTTCTCTCTTGTTTATGTACCCAACAATATTAAATGTTGTTAAACATGGCAAGGGGTGAAGCATAAGAAAACTACCTATCTAGGCAAGTTTAAATGAGGCCGGAACAACAAACAACAATTCCGGGAAAATCCTCATATGCAAATTATGAATTTGGTATTGTTCTGCCTAAAAAATATTTTTATGTTGTTTACCAGGAAAATAAAGTGCACCATGTTAAACTAGGCATTTTTCCACCCCGTTTACATATAAAGTTTATTAAATTCGGAGCTACGGTTATTAAGTTATGAAATAAATCATTTTAACATGGCATTTGAGCAAATTTAAACAAACAGCATTTTAAACATTTTAAACATAGATGAAAGTGGGATATTATGAAAGTACATGTAATTCCAAGCATTTTACATGTTTAATTCATTTTAATCCGATGCACGGTTTGTGAGATATTAAATGCATGAACATGAGGGTTTTTCTGTAAATCTGTAAACTCCTAGAAAATTAGACAAATACACAGATGCTAAAAAAACCTACGCGGGCCGAAACTGATTGGCCCAACAGAGCAGAGGGGCTGTTGGGGGCTGCTCACCCATGGGCTCGGCCCAGTCGGTGTAGGAGGGAGCTGGGCCGCAGTCAACGGCGAAGGGGAGGTGGCCCAGGTGCGTGAGGTTGATCTGGAGGCAGCGACGCGGTCAACGGGCGCTGGCTCGCTGCTCCACCAGCAGCGAGACGAAGCAGGGGAGACACGATGCAGGGGACGCAGACGAGTGGGACTGCGATGGCGCTGGCAAGCAAAGATGGGGCGGCAACAGCACGGGACCCGGTCGGGAAGGGTCGTGGCTGGAGGAGTCCGGCCGGACCCGGAGGAGGCCGTCGGCGAGCTTGGCTCGTGCGGACCTGACGGTTCAGGGACTTGGCGAGGCGTAGGGAGGCAGACACGACAGCGGCGGTGGCGGGAGTTGGGGCTTCGTCCGGTTCCTGCTAGAAGAA
>NC_041382.1:391638871-391653325 GCF_002162155.2 Triticum dicoccoides
GAGAGAGATTAGAGCAGAGGTAGATGAAGGAGAGGGGCGCGAGGACTAGAAGCAGCAGACGAAAAGGGGCGCGGCGACGGGAATTGCAGCGGTGGGTCTTGGGGCTCCGGCGAGCTGAGGAGGTCCGGCAACGACGGGGATGGCCGAAACCCAACGGATCCGAGGCCATGGCGGCGGCATCGGATGGAGACGAGACGGGCAGCGCTTAAAGCTTCGGCCATGGCTCCTGTGAAGGTTCAGAGAGAGGGAGAGACCTGCGTGAGAGGGAGAAAAACAGAGGGAGGAAGGAAAAAGAAAAAGGGGAGGCGAGGGCACGAGGCAGTTCCTGGTGGTGGCTGTTGTTGCTCCGGCCGGCAAGCTCCGACGGAAAAACACCGGCGAGGAGGAGGTTCATGGGCGGCTGGGTTGGAGGAGATCGAGGAGAGGAGTGGCGGCTGCGGCGGAGTAGGAGAAGCTGCTGCAGGCTTCGGTGGTTGTGGAGGGGGTCGATGGAGATTGGCGGATGGCTGAAATCGAGGAGAGGATTTTGGACCGGGGAGGATCCCGATGAGGAAGGGACAGGAAGAGTGGCGGTGCTCGAGAGTGGGTAGATGGGACAGGATCCCTAAAATTTAGGGTTATGGGTGTATTTATAGGAAGGGTTAGCTTAAGGGCTATCTAGTCCCTCCGATCGAAATCGGACGGTTGAGAAAATAGGTTAGGGAGGTCCAAATACGAAAACGGGGATGTTTTATAGATGTTTGGGGATGAACCGAATGCAACGGTGATGATTGAGCGGGTTGGGTTCGGGTAAGTTTCGGATACGCGCGAGGGGGCTGCGAGCTGGCGAAAGAGGTTAGCTGGTCATGGTCAAGAGGGAAGCGAAAACCCGATTGGTCTCGGAACAGTCAACGAAAGCAAGGGGGGCACGACAACTACGAACGGGTGCAAGTTTTATGAAAACATGCAGATGCAATGCGCATGATGCTATGAGATGAGATGCATGACGTGACAAAATGCAAAACAAAAGACAAAAACCCAACCATGAAGGAAATATCATATCGCATCTCCGGAAAAGGCAAGAGTTGGAGTTACGAATATGGAAAGTTGTATCCGGGGTGTTACAAACAGTCTCCTGAGGAAACTATCAAGTTCAAGGCTACTGAGGATGTCATTCCTACCAAAGAATCTGCTGAAGAATTCATTCCAGAACGTGAAGAACATCGAGCTGATGCACCTGAAGAAAATGGTGCTGAAGAAAATGCTGATCAAATTCCTCAACGACAACCAGCTCATCCCCGCGTTGCAAACGAAGTGCAAATTGAGAAAATCATCAGCGACATCAACATTCCAGGTCCTCTCACACGCTCAAGAGCTTCTCATTTGTCTAACTTTTGTGGGCACTTTGCTTTTGTCTCTATCTCAGAGCCCACCACGGTAGATGAAGCATTTCTGGAGCCTGAGTGGATTCAGGCTATGTAAGGTGAATTGCATCAATTCGAGCTCAACAACGTCTGGGAACTGGTCAAACGTCCAGATCCTCACAAACACAATATCATTAGCACAAAGTGGATCTACTGCAACAAGCAAGATGAAAATAGCCTTGTGGTGAGGAATAAGGCACGACTTGTAGCTCAAGGCTACACACAGGTTGAAGGAATTGATTTCGATGAAACCTTTGCACCTGTTGCTAGACTTGAGGCTATTTGCATATTACTTGCTTATGCTAACCATCATGATATCATTTTATATCAAATGGATGTGAAAAGTGCATTCCTCAATGGTAAGCTTGAGGAAGAAGTATATGTTGCTCAACCCCCAGGTTTTGAAGATCCAAAGCATCCTGACAAAGTCTTCAGACTCAATAAGGCCCTCTATGGCCTCAAGCAGGCCCCTCGGGCATGGTATGATACTTTGAAGGAATTCCTCATGAAGAAAGGATTCAAACCCGGTTCACTTGATCCTACTCTTTTCACTAAATCTTATGATGGTGAATTGTTTGTGTGCCAAATATATGTTGATGATATTATCTTTGGCTATACTGACCAACGTTACACTGACGAATTTGGTTATATGATGAGGGAGGAATATGAAATGTCTATGATGGGAGAATTGAAATTCTTCTTAGGTCTTCAAATTCGTTAACAGCACAATGGCATATTCATATCTCAGGAGAAATACCTCAAGGATTTACTGAGGAAATTCGGCATGCAAGATTGCAAAGGCGTCAAAATCCCTATGCCCAAAAATGGCCATCTATGCACTGATGAAAATGGTAAAGACTTTGATCAAAAGGTATACCGCTCCATGATTGGCTCATTATTGTACTTATGTGCATATAGGCCAGATATTATGCTTAGTGTTTGCATGTGTGCCCGATTTCAAGCTACACTGAAGGAATCACACCATAAGGCCGTGAAGCATATTCTTCGATATCTAGCTCACACACCAACACTTGGATTATGGTATCCCAAGGGCTCTTCCTTTGATCTCAATGGATATTCAGACTCTGACTATGCTGGTGATCGGGTGGATCGCAAGTCAACTTCAGGCACATGTCATTTCCTCGGACGATCATTGGTTTGTTGGTCCTCGAAGAAACAGAACTGCGTATCACTCTCCACTGCAGAAGCTGAGTATATTGCCGCTGGATCTTGTTGTGCTCAACTACTATGGATGAAGCAAACTCTCAAGGACTATGGCATCAACGTGAAGAATGTGCCACTCTACTGCGACAATGAGAGTGCCATCAAGATCGCACACAACCCAATTCAGCACTCGAAGACAAAGCACATCCAGATTCGTCATCATTTTCTTCGTGACCATGTGTTGAAGGGCGACATCTCCATTGACCATGCAAGTACTGAAGACCAGCTGGCCGATATCTTCACAAAGCCCTTGGATGAGAAGAGATTTAGCAAGTTGCGGTGTGAGCTAAATATCCTAGAATCTTCGATTGTTCTTTGAAAAGGACACATATCCTAACACTTATGCAAAATTGATGACTTAGATGTGCAACGCGCGAAGAAATGTTTTTCTTCAATTAATGAAGAATAACACTCTAAGTGTGAAGAAATTAACAAAGAATTTGATTCTCAGAGCCCTACGACAATTGTACGCAGTGTCTGAAATCATCATTCTTATACGGTGGGTCACGCCACCACCAAAAGTCAAAAATCTTCAATTTGAGTTTTTCCTCAGTTTTTTGAAATTCCTCAGTTGTTCATTTTCTTCAACTTTGCATTGTCTTCACCATTTCCGTTGTTTTTCTTCATTGACTATATATATGAGTTTATGTCCTCTACAACATTCACTTATTGCTAAATCTTCAAGTTGCTTTTTCTGCTAAGTGAATGTGATCGGGCCCTCCCCCCTCTATGCTAAACTCAACCCAGTCTATTCACAAATTCTTCATGTGCGTTCTATTTGAAACTCGTTCAAAATCTTCACTGTGTCCGTGTCAGCTGAAGAATTTGCGAACGGAACTTTAAAACTTATCTAATCCAAAATTTTCGGCCTTGCCGCTCAAACCGTTCCGCATCCCACGATAATACTTATCTATTCACCCACGATCTTACATGATCGCCACCTCTCAGTACGTGGGTGACACATGTCAAGTGAATGAGAAGGGCTAGGGGCACGTTCGTCCAATTTCTTCGGGCGAACAGTTTTTCACCGTGGCTATATATACCCCTCCCCTTCCTCACTTCACTTTTACTCCGCTCGATCTCTCTCCCACTCGAGCTTCTCAAACCCTAGCGCCGCCGCTACTTCATCGTCGCTGGTGAGGAAGAGCTTCACTGCCTCGACCTCGTCGGCGTCGTACTCGCGCCGGCTGCGGATTTCTTCACTCCGCCGCCGCCGTAGTTGTCTTCCTCTGCCAAGTTAGGGCGTGGAAGATCTGAACTGACGAACTTCACATCTACACTTCCCAGTTCATCGTGTTCTTCATTAAGGGTAATTAAAAGTTACTTTTACTGCCCTCTTTGATTCGAATGTTTTCTACAAAATCTTCAAAGGTGTTTATTCTTCAAATCTTCACTCACTAAACACCTCACATGTCATCTGTTCTTGATCCGTTTCTCTAAGCAACATTCTTCTTCAAGATTCCTAAATTGTGTGGATTTTCGATCTGTGCAACTATGGAACCTAAGACAAAGAAAGCTTAGTGAAATTCTTCAAGACTCATCTGGTCAAATTCCTCAAAATTGTTTTTTTTAAACTTCTGAGAACACATATGACCTCTCCAAATTCCTCGCAACTATACTCTGTTCACAGGTACACATGTCCGCTGCTGAATCTCTAGGTTCTCATCAACTTAACTCATTTGCAGCGTTCCTCGAAGAAAAGTTGCACACCTCTTCAGAAAATTCAGTTGTTCATATTCCTCAGCTGAAGAAAATGGCTAACGGCAAGAAGCCATAGAAAGGAGGAAAGAGGCGTGAGGTCAACACAACAATTGAGATCCCTGATGATATTTATGCTGGATACTGCACACCCCCTGAGGAAGATAAACATCAGCGCAAGGTGCACATACAAAAGATTGAGAGGAGATGGGCACGGGAGTCGAGGGATTAGAGGTATGTTAATCCCAAGTATATGAAGAATTTCACTCTAAATCCTCCATGCCCAAGACCTCCGTTGGCACCTGGCCAAGTAGCAGATCCCACCAGCCTCAAGTGCGGTGAGGAATATCCTGATGAATGGGCCAAGCGCCAGGCCAAACTGGCCAAACAGGCAAAAGAAGCAGTCAGGAAATTCAATGTAGACTCTGCTGCTGCTGCTACGACTGCAGAGGCCTCTGCAAGCAAGCCAAAGAAGGCCATGGAAAAGAAGCCTGCTCACAAGCCAAGTGCTTCACCTTCAATGCCCTCACGGCCAAGTTCCTCAGGAATGCCCTCACGGCCAGATTCTTCAAAGCCCTCACGGCAATTTCCTCAAGCTGCTCCAGCTCCTCCTAAGTCCTCAGCTCCTCCGCTAAAGTCCTCAGTTGCTCCGACCAAATCCTCTGCACCTGTGCATCTCGCAACGTGCCAAAGGACAACAGGCATCTCTATTGCCTCAGGAGCTTCTGCTAGTTCCTCAGCTGCACCAAACTCGACAACAGGCCCCACTCTGCTGAAAAGAAAGGCCACTGCTGGACGAGGCTCTCGACCAAGTCCTCACAAGAAGTAGGTCGCCTTCCAAGTGCCGTGTGAAGAAGACGAAGCTGATGATGAAGAACTTGCTGAAATCATCAAAGACAGGCAGGTCAAGGCTGCTAGAGCCAAAGGCAGCAATGTGCCATTGATGCTGGATCCGAAAAGCTGATCTTAGACTTCATTGACCTATGGCACAAGGATCCCAACACACCTTTGCTGGAGATGAACCTCAGTCCTAGTCAAAGTCATGTTTTGACTGCCTTCATTGATGAAGAGAAATGGAAATTTGAACAAGGAAGAAGAGTGAAGAAAGCGTAGTACAAGAAAGAGCGCTTTCTGAGGGAAAACGTTCTAAAGCTTTCCCCTAAAGAACTCGTTGCCTTACAAGCTGAGATCAAGCAACTGAGTGATGAATTTGATCGCTACTATGCTGACTGGCTTGGAGCCAAAGTCAGATTTATCAAGCTGTCCAAGGGACTTACCACCAATGTTGCTACCCCAATGCACATTGAAATTCCTGAGGCTGAAGCATCTGCTCAGCCTACTGAAGAAAATGCTAGCACCGCTGATGACAATCAGGCAGCTGAAGAAACTCAGAGTACCAGGGCTGATGACTGCATTCTAGCCGCTGAAGAAATTACCAGGGCAACCACTAGTGTTGTGCCTGAAGAAAATGTCAGGATAGCTGAAGCTTCAATGGCTGTGCCTGAAGAAAATGAAGAAGTCAGGGCAACTGCATCAGTTGTGCCTGAAGTAATTGAACCAATTTCCTTTGCTCCTCCTACGCCTACACCAAATCCGATCCTTCCATCTGTATCAGATGTGAAGAAAACCAAGGCTGCAGAGCGTGCAACTGTGAAGAAGAGGAAGGCATCAACTTCATCAGATTCTTCAGCTCCGAAGAACATGAAGCCGCTGACTTGCTCATTTGACAACCCAATTGATGTCGTTCATGTCTCAAGCATGCCATCAAAGGCACTAGTTCCTTTTGATGAAGAATATGATATCCCAAGTGGATCTGATGATGACATTCCTTCTGCTGCTTCTTCAGAGCAGTTGGATGAAGAAATTGAAGTGGATGCAATCCCTTCAATCCCAATGGTCTCATCGTCCATGCCTTAGTTCACAGCTGAAGAGGCCGGTGTTGAAGAAAAGAGTGAAGATGGAGATGTGGACATTGGATGTACAACATCAGTGATGAATGATGACTTTTGGGAAAGTCAGCACCCAAATTCTCGTCTGTTCACACCTCTGCAACAAATTCCTCAGTCCCCAGAAAATACTGAAGTTTTAGTGGGATCTGAAGAACCTCGTGCCACTCCATCTGTTCATGAAGAGATTCCAGCCACTAGTGCTGAAGAAAATGTTAATGAAGAATTGAAGACCCAGGGTGCCACTGAACCTGAAATTCCTCAGCCTGTGGATCCCGAGATTGCGATTCCGGAGGTGGTGATGCATTTGACCGATACCCCTCACCCAAGCCAAAGGATCCCTTCTCAAAGAAGGAAAAATTCAAGGCTAAAGATTTCTTCGGCGAGCACGTGTTCTTCACTGATTATAATCCTTATGACTCTGCTCGTCTTAGAAGAAAGCACTTCTAGACTGCCAGCCAGGCCAACTTCTATTCTTCACTACTCTTCGACAAAGACAAAGTCTTCGATCATGAGCATATTCCTCACGTTGACATGGAATCAATGCCTTGCTTTAGGCCTGTCCTCAGTGTGCTTCATGATGCATGACTGCTTAACTTTTGCACAGATATTTGTGATTGGAATGAAGAGCTTATTCTTCAATTCTATACAATCCTGCACATCACAGGCGATGCTGATGATATTAACTCTTGGATGTTGGACTGGATGACCGATAACACTCACTATAAGGCAGCAGCCTCTGAATTACTTCACGCCCTGCCCATCAGTCCACCCATTGAATGAGCTCGCTGCCTGTACCAGGAGCAAGAACTCACTACTCATTACACGCAAGTGCTTATGAAGCCTCTGAATCCCGGCCAAGCATCAAGAACTAAATTCCTCGTGAAGGAATTGCTATATGTACCAAGAACAGTCTATCGCATTCTGACAAAGACTATGAGTCCTATCAAAGGCCACGACTCATTTGATGAGGAAATTGTTGGCATCATGAAGAATCTGCTATTCAACATCATTCATGGCATTCCTGTCAATTATCACAAGTTCTTCATGAGGACTCTGGCAAATGTTGCACTCTCTCTGTTTGAGCTGAAGCCTTACGCACCTTGGATTATGAGATTCATCAGAACAAGGTATTCACTCAACTACAAGGCCGACACTCTCAACCACTGCAGCTACTTGCCCCCCATTAAAGTCCTCAAAAGGACATTTTCCTCATCTGATGAAAAGGGCAAGGCCGCTGCTATTATAGATGAAGGCATTCGTCCATTGGATGGTCAGTTTCGCAAAGCTGCATCTTATTCCACCAATGATGACTCTGCCACTCATGATTCTGCTGCAAATGCATCCAAGCCACATCCTCAAGCCACAGCTCCAAGAGTGATGACTGACCGTGAGCTTCTTCTTAGTCTTCACCAGAAGGTGGATCGAAACCACAAATGGCTTAAGTGTCAGTTTGGTTGTATTCTTCACAACAGACTGCTACACATAATGCAGTGAAGAAAAACCATTACTATCTCCATGAAGTCTTCGGTCACACCTGGGCTATTCTGTCACATCTGTATGGTGAAGATGATCTGAAGCAAATGGGTCTCAAGGAAGATTTTGACTGGTCTGCACCTCCACCGAAGAAATACAAGAAGGTCAAAGTTACCTCCTTGGTGGCCAGCTCATATTCTTCATCGCACGAAACGGATGAGCATGAAGACTTGGACGACACTGCGACAGGCCCTACAACAACAAACGACCCCAACAACGCTGGCGCTCCTTCATCTTCATAATATTCTTCAGGGGCGTTAGTCCTCAAATTCAACCCTTTTGGTCATTCGATGACAAAGGGGGAGAAATTTGAGTTAGTCTTCAAGCGGGTCTACATATATGGGCGTTTTTTTGCAAGTTACAACTCTCGTTCTTCTGATGACTTTGCTGGATCAAGTTGTATACTTAAACTCTATGGTGGCCTGATACTTTTGTTGTGTTCTTCTGCATGCTTATTCCTTGTTAATGTTAATGCACGCATGCTGAATTACACCATTCACCATATTTCATCATGCATTTCAAATTCTTCATATTATATGTTAAATGCGTGTATGAATTACAAGATATAGGGGGAGATCTCCATGATTCTACTCTTCACGTGTGCATTGCTTCAAAAGCAAATTCCTCACTATGCACATCTTCAGGGGGAGTTCTTCTATATCTTGCAATCAAATTCCTCAATATTAGTATGTACACGTCATATGTTTATCCCCGTTGAAAACTTAACCTATATTGTCATCAATCACCAAAAAGGGGGAGATTGTAAGTGCATCTAGTGCCCCTTAGTGATTTTGGTGTATTGAAGACTTATAGGTTAAGGGACTAATGTGTTTGTGAGTGTACACAAGTCTATAAGTCTATGAGGAGTTTGATTTTTACAGAGAAAGTTGACCCCTAAAAATGAAGTTCTTCGACTGAAGACTTTGGATTTCTGAAGACTTTGAAAGTGAAGAAATTGGTGTGACCCTGAAGACTTGGTATTCATTCGAGGAACATGAAGCGTGAAGAATTTTGTTTTCGTAGTTTCATTTTTCTTTCTCGAGTCATAGGAAACACCCTACTGTTAAAGGGGGTCGAGGAAATACTAAGGAAAAATTTCCATGTGATGCTCAACTCAAAATCCTACACCTACCAATCCCTTCGAGTGAAGCCATTGGAAATATCATACAGTTCAGTCATATTCTTCAGTGACAGAGACGAAGTTCTTCTGGTCTTTGAGTAATTTGTTCTGACTGAGGAGTTAGGAATTCGCCAGTGCGGATTGCCTACACAGTGAGGAACATGATAGCCCTGAGGAATTTGATACTCAAATTTCCGACCGTTGTTGTGCTACGCGCTAGCTGTCCCAAAATATCTACCCACCTAATGGTCATATCTTTGAAGGGAATTTATGTCTTATCATGTCGGGCTGCTCCCTAGGCTATAAATAGCCGCCCCCTACAACCACTAGCTGGTTGGCTGCTCTGAGAGAAACTGACACGTATCATTTGTGAGCATCCCATCCTCCGAGGACTTTGAGCGAAAATCATCAAGTGAGAAAAACCCAAAACCCAAACCCAAACACCTTCAAACCCAAAGTGATTGAGCATCACTGAAGAGATTCATCCTGCGTGGATCCGACGCTTGTTACCTTTGAAGACTGTGCTTCTTCCAGACGGTTAGGCGTCATGGTCTAGAGCATCCAAGAGAAAATTCTGGATCACCGAGTGACTGAGTTTGTGAAGGTTTGGAAGTCACCTGAAGACTTACCACGAGTGATTGTACGAGGTCCGTGTGACCTTAGTTCAAGGAGAATACGGTGAGGACTGTGTGTTCGGGACTGTGTGTCCTCAGGTTTAAATACCTAGCCGCTCCAACCAGACGCAGAACTGCGACAGCAGTTGGAACTGGTCTACCAAATCATTGTCACGGAGCTTACTGGTTCTATTTCTCAACTCTTTCATTTCCTCATTACTGTTTTGTGTGCCTATTCATATCTGTTTGAAGACTTTGACTGAAGACTTTCTCAATTTCCTCAGTTCAATTTCTTTAGTCTGTTTGTCTTCATCCTGTGATATCCTGTGTTTACGCTTTCTATACTCTGTGCTAGTCTTCATTTCATCATGATGACCATGCTTGTGTTCCATTATGTTTACATCTGAGTACTTATTTTGCTGCAAGTAGTTCCTCGCTTAGGAATTTCCTCACCCTGAAATTCCTCGGTGAAGAATACATAAAAACCACCTATTCACTCCCCCTCTAGTCGATATACGCACTTTCACCATTCTTAGAACAAATATTTCCCGCAAGCCGGAGAGGGAGTGCCTAATCTAAATGGCCGCCCGCGGATCCCTTGGTCTTCCTCATGTCCGGCAGACACTTGCGGGGTCGACGAAGGTCCTCAGAAGAGACGAAGCAGCAAAGAAACCACCTGAATGCGCAGTCATTGCCTCGGTGGTGGCCTTCATGGGACCCAAGTGGCGGAGGCCTCCCGTGTTCTACTTCTCTATGATGGCGGTGGACACGGAGAAGCTGGCCACCGACTCATTGCTCTCCACGCACCCGGCTTCTGTCTTTGCCTGCATGGGGCTGCCATGATACGTCCATTTTGCATCATGCTTTTATATTGATATTTATTGCATTATGGCTTGTTATTACACATTATGTCACAATACTTATGCCTTTTCTCTCTTATTTTACAAGGTTTACATGAAGAGGGAGAATGCCGGCAGCTGGAATTCTGGGCTGGAAAAGGAGCAAATATTAGAGACCTATTCTGCACAACTGCAAAAGTCTCGAAACTCCATGAAAGTCAGTTTTGGAATATAACAAAAATATTGGGCGAAGAAAGCACCAGAGGGGGCCACCTCCATTCCACGAGGGTGGAGGGCGCGCCCTACCCCCCTGGGCATGCCCCCTGCCTCGTGGGCCACCTAGAAGCCCCCCGATGCCCATCTTCTGGTATAAGGTGTCTTTTGCCCTGGAAAAAATAAGGAGGAAGCTTTCGGGACGAAGCGCCGCCATCTCGAGGCGGAGCTTGAGCAAAACTGTCACGCCCAATATGCGATACTATCCTAAAGGAACTCGAAGGTCCCAGCAAGGACAGAAACGCATATTGGAGACGCTTTTGCAAGGTGGATATCATTACATCAACATTACATAATAGATAGGGATACATGCAAAAGGCATACAATGCCACATGAATACAACATCATCTTACATAAGAGCACCGTCTGACTACAGATGAAACACAAACAGAAACTCAAACGACATCCACCCTGCTAGCCCAGGCTGCCGACCTGGAACCTATCCCCTGATCGAAGAAGAAGCGGAAGAACTCAAAAACAAGCAAGCATCGCTCTCGTGTCAAGATCATCGCATAACCTGTACCTGCAACCGTTGTTGTAGTAATCTGTGAGCCACGAGGACTCAGCAATCCCATTACCATGGGTATCAAGACTAGCAAAGCTTAATGGGAAAGGAAGGGGTAAAGTGGTGAGGTTGCAGCAGCGACTAAGCATGATATGGTGGCTAACATACGCAAATGAGAGCGAGAAGAGGAGCAAACGGAATGGTCGTGAAGCTAGCAATGATCAAGAGGTGATCCTGACTCCTACTTACGTCAATCATAACCCAAAACCGTGTTCACTTCCCGGACTCCGCCGAGAAGAGACCATCACGGCTACACACGCGGTTGATGCATTTTATTTCGGATCAGGTGTCAAGTTATCTACAACCGGACATTAACAAATTCCCATCTGCCACATAACCGCGGGCAAGGCTTTCGAAAGATAATACCCTGCAGGGGTGTCCCAACTTAGCCCATGATAAGCTCTCGCGATCAACGAAGGATATACCTTCTCCCAGGAAGACCCGATCAGACTCGGAATCCCGGTTTACAAGACATTTCGACAATGGTAAAACAAGACCAGCAAAGCCGCCCGATGCGCTGACAATCCCGATAGGAGCTGCACGTATCTCGTTCTCAGGGCAACACCGGATAAGTCAAGCTACGAGTAAAACTAGACCTCGAGTTTCCCCGAGGTGGCCCCGCAGTCTACTCGGTTCGGACCAGCACTGGCCCCGGCGGGGGGGGGGGTGGGGGGTATAATAAATATGACCCTCGGGCTCCGGAAACCCAAAGGAAAAGGGGCTAGGTGGGGCAAATGGTAAAACCAAGTTTGGGCCTTGATGGAGGAGCTTTATTCAAAGCGAACTGTCAAGGAGGTCCCATAAATCACCCAACCGCGTAAGGAACACAAAATCCGGGAACATAACACCGGTATGACGGAAACTAGGGCGGCAAGAGTGGAACAAAACACCAGGCATAAGGCCGAGTCGTCCACCCTTTACCAAGTATATAGATGCATTAATAATATAAGAGATATTGTGATATCCCAACATAATGCTGTCCACCATGGAGCAATCTTCAACTTCACCTGCAACTAACAACACTATAAGAGGGGTTGAGCAAAGCGGTAACATAGCCAAGCAACGGTTTGCTAGGAAGGGTGAAAAGGTTAGAGGCTGACATGGCAATTTGGGAAGGCTTGAAGAGCAAATGATAGGTAACGCAGCATACGATAGAACGAAGCAACTAGCATAGCAATGATAGTAGTGAGATCCAAGATGACGGTCATCTTGCCTGAAATCCCGCTAGGAAGAAGAACGATTCCATGAAGAAGACGAACGGATGAAGACAAACCAAGCGTAGACGAACGAATCCTCACGATCGCAACGAAACAGGAACTATCGAGAAGAAGCACACAACGTGGTAAACACACGACATATAGACAAGACATGATGCACAACAAGCATTATGCATGACCAAGCTACATGGAGCTACTCATGGCAAGAGATGATGCAAACAAGAGCAACACATCAAAGCAAGTTTAAATGAGGCCGGAAACAACATATAACAATTCTAGTAAGTCCTCATATACAAATTTAGAAGTTGGTCCAGATCTGAATAAGCCTTATGTTCAAGTTGTTAAATAGCAAGTTAAGATTCACCAAGATGATCTACACGAGTTTCTAGTCAAGTTACATATAAAGTTCATTTAATTCGGAGCTACGGCCTAGAAGATATGAGCAAAACAAGTTAAACATGGCATTGATGCAAAAGGCACTCAAACATCAAGAAAACACCTCAAAACAAGGATGCAACATGATAATATGAAACTACATCCAATTCTAAGCAAGTTCCATATAGAGCACACTCAAAACGGAGCAACGGTTCAACACATACACTATACAAGTTTAAAGGACAAGCTGTCCAAAACAGCAACTAGGCATCTAGCAAGTATCAAAACAATAAGCTACAGCATCCCATAGTAAAAACAAAAGGCATGGACATGATGTACAGGTAAAGCATGACAAAACATGAACACTGAGCTATCTCCAGAAGTCACTAGAACATGCTCAAAAGGACATGGCAAGATTGCAAATTATAACAGTTTCAGACATAGCAGAAATAACATCAGGTTGCAATGTTTAGAGCTATCAAACAGCATGTTACAGCAAGATATAATGGCAAACTATAGCATGGAATGGTTCTACTCAAAGCATAGAACAAAAGTCCCTTACTGACCATGAGCCAACATTGCACAGAAAATACGATGGAACCCATGTAAACATGGCAAATGATATGACAGATTTAGACATGGCAGGAACAACAATAAGTGGGCATGTTGGTGAGCTTGTACAACTCACCACATAGCAATACATGGCATCAAAAGGTAACCAACAGTAAGAATACATGTTTATGAAGCTAAGCATGGCAAGAGCAAGTTCATAGGGTGCATGGATCACTAGTAAAACACATGGAAAAACTGAACCTAATGTTAACAGGCTGACAACAACATTATTTAGCATGTTTGGAGCATGATATGAACAATCTACAGCAGGCTATAAATGCAACCATGGGCATGAATGGATAAAGCATGACATGTATAACAAAACATCCTTAGTGAAGATCTCCAGATTATGCATAGAATGACTTGTAGCAGCAGGTTTACATAGCATCATAATATAACAGATTCAGCCTAGCAAAACAGCAACAGCAAGTACCATACTTAACAAGCTCGATGCACTCACTACAAGAATCACAAAAATACATGGATTGAACCACTGTGAAGATGGCATGATGTAGCTCCAAACTCATGTAGACATCAAGCTCATAAGAAGCACACATCAAATGCAACAAAAATGACAAAACATCAAGTTCTGTTAACAGGCAGCAGATAACATCATATAGCACTCTTGCAATGATGATTCGGGCATGAAGATGGACTCGAACAAGCATGGCACAATGGAATGAAATGAAGATCATCTCACAGCAAACAATTTGACATATCATACATGCAAAACGGATCTATAGATGAGGAGATAAGGCATGATGAACAGAGCACCAGAACGTGAATATTTCGGGGACTTAGGCAAAAAAAATCACCTCGGGGAAGCTGGACGGGGTCGTGCGGGATGGGGAGAACTGGGCGTGAGGGGGCGGCGTTTGGATCGGGGACGGGTGGATCTCATCCACCCGCCCAGATCCGGCGACGAGGCAACCGGCGGCGGTGGAGGAGGCGGCCGGCGGCGGGGATCGGCGGAGGTGGCGGCAGCCGGGCCGGAGGCGGCGACGGTCGCGGGCGGCGTGTCCGGGGGCCGGC
>NC_041382.1:391654003-391699540 GCF_002162155.2 Triticum dicoccoides
GGCATCGGGACGGCGGCAGGCCACGTGGCGGACGCCGGTTGGACGGGGCGCGGCGGCGGGCTTTGTCCGGCGCAGACGGACGCGTCCGGCGGCGGAGAGGAGAATTTTAGGGTTAGGGGTGGAATCATCTGCGAATTTCGGGGGAGGGGTGTTTAAATAGGTAGAGGGAGCTAGGAGAGTCCAAATGAGGAGCGGTTTTCTCCCACACGATCGTGATCGAACGACCGAGAGCATGCAGGGGGTTTGGATAGGTTTTGGGCCACTTTGGGGGGGTGTTGGGCTGCACACAAAAGAGGGCTTTGCGGTTACCTGGTTAACCGTTGGAGCATCAAACGACCTCCAAATGGCACGAAACTTGACAGGCGGTCTATCGGTGGTGTACCAAGGCCGCTTGGCAAACCTCGGGCCATTCCGAGAAAGTTTAACAGCCGCTCACAACAGGAGACAAAAGGGGAACGCCGGAGGACATAGGAGTGTCGGATTGCAAAATGGACAACAGGAAAATGCTCGGTTGCAAGAAATGAACACATATGCAAAACGAGATGCACATGATGACATGATATGAAATGCAGATGATGACATGGAAAAATGCAACACGCAAGCACATGACATGGCAATGATGGCGAATAACTGGAAGACACTATGAATCCGGGGCGTTACAACACTCCTCCACTAACAAGAGATCTCATCCCGAGATCTTAGGACCAAGACGGAAGGGTAAAAGGACGAGGTGAAACAAGAACTCAAGAGGAGATGCAAAGAATCGAGAGCACTCGAGAAGAAGAGAGGAACGACGAGAATGACAAGAATCGAAAGCTCATGGAATCAGATAGACTATGAAACCACTCCGGTTAGAACGAGATACGAAATGAATAAGACTGAAAGGATTTAGGCAGCACTCCGGCTGAAAATGGAAGGAATAGAACATGAACTCCACAAGATGGGATGGCACTTGATGAGTGAACAACGCAAAGCCTTTGGAAGAATTGAAATAGAATGAAAAGAACTTAGAAGGAAGGATTGAACGGAGTTGTTGATAAAATCAACAACGAAAATAATAAGCTTGTTGTGGTCTTATAGGTAACATCTGAAGATCATAAGGTGATAACCGGCCACAGACGGAAATGATTGGATAGCTTAGAAGAACGAAGAAATGCAAAACTCCACTTGAAAAGAATACAGAGATTTAATTGCACTTCGAGACGCGAGAAGAAAAGATACTTGAACTCCACCAACAAAATCTTGATGAACTCTTGAAGAATGAATTAAATCATGAAGAACCACCATCAAGAACTCCGGTGACACAATACAATGAGATAGAATGAAGGATGAAAGAATAAGATTAAAGCTTACAGTGACTTAGATGGAGATTCCGACGAAATAGCCGAGGAAATTTGAAGAAAAGATGAAAAGACTTGGAACTAGAATTTACTCATCAAGAACAAACTCCAAAGGAAGGGATTACTCACTTGATGAAAGAAGAATAAGATTTATTGTATGCTTATCCTTCACCAATTAAATTGATGCGAAGCAATGGATTTGCATACTACTTATTCGCGTTGGAAAAAAAATTAAGGGGGGATATAGCACAAACTTTGAGAAAGTACTCAAGAACCACCGGTAGGATTCGAAAGAACGAATGGATTAAAATGATAATCAAGGAAAAAGAATCTTGAACGAACCACCGTAAGAATTAGGAAATGACTGATGGAAGAGAATGAATTACCGGGAAAAATTAGAAGAAACAATATGCTCGAGGGGATTTGGATGCACAAGAACAAAGAGATCATGAGCTGATTAAAGAATACTTGATAGATGCGCTGGAAGAATATTGAGACGAGGGAAGTGGCACGGATATAGAATAATTGGAGAACGAATCTGAAAACTTAGAATGATGAAATATTCTAAAATGGAGGCCTCCGGATCAACGAAACGGGAAAGCAACTCTTGAAATACTTCGGATGGGTAAGAAAAAAATAACTGACAACCAGAATAATTCGAGAGGATAGCATGAACTAGAACCATGAATCTTCGAGAGAACGGGCAAGATTTAGAGGAAAAACTCTTCTTCGGTCTTCAAGTGCTGAGAGTGACGACGAGAAACACCAACAAAATTGTTAAGGTACTCCGGGGGAACGAAAAGCGAAGAGGTTGAGGCAGCAATGAAATGATTTGAAATCGATCTTGGAAAGGCATCTGACTGATGGGATCCATTCTTACATCACACTTGGAAAGAATTGAGAATAACGCTGGGGGAATTAGAAGAGTCAGATAAGATCCTGGGAAAAGACATGTGGCTTAGGGCCCACTGAAAACAAACACCGTTGGAAAGGGATGTTGAACAGATAGATGATGCACTGGAACAAATGAAATATTTGAATGAGGCGACACCCTCGAATTAATTCGAACACAGATGAATCTATCCTAAAGAGACTCGAAGGTCCCACACGGGATAGAACCGCATATTGATACGCTCTTGCAAGGTAAATATCATTACATCAACATTACATAATAGATGGGGATACATACAAAAGGCATACCATGCCACACGAATACAATATCATCTTACATAAGAGCACCATCCGACTACGGATGGAAACACAAACTGAAACTCAAACGACATCCACCCTGCTAGCCCAGGCTGCCGACCTGGAACCTATCCCCTGATCAAAGAAGAAGCAGAAGAAGAACTCAACACAAGCAATCATCGCTCTCGCGTCATGATCATCGCATAACCTGTACTCGCAACTATTGTTGTAGTAAACTGTGAGCCACGAGGACTCAGCAATCCCATTACCATCAGTATCAAGACTAGCAAAGCTTAATGGGAAAGGAAGGGGTAAAGTGGTGAGGTTGCAGCAGTGGCTAAGCAAGTATGGTGGCTAACATACGCAAATAAGAGTGAGAAGAGAAGCAGAGGAATGGTCGTGAAGCTAGCAATGATCAAGAGGTGATCCTGAACTCCTACTTAAGTCAAACATAACCCAGAAACCGTGTTCACTTCCCGGACTCCGCCGAAAAGAGACCATCACGGCTACACACGCGGTTGATGCGTTTTAATTAAGTTAAGTGTCAAGTTATCTACAACCGGACATTAACAAATTCCCATCTGCCACATAACCACGGGCACGACTTTCGCAAGATAATACCCTGCAGGGGTGTCCCAACTTAGCCCATGATAAGCTCTCGCGATCAACGAAGGATATTCCTTCTCCCAGGAAGACCCGATCAGTCTCGGAATCCCGGTTTACAAGACATTTCGACAATGGTAAAACAAGACCAGCAAAGCCGCCCGATGCGCCGACAATCCCGATAGGAGCTGCACATATCTCGTTCTTAGGGCAACACCGAATAAGTCAAGCTACAATTAAAACCAGACGTTGAGTTTCCCCGAGGAGGCCCCGCAGGCTGCTTGGTTCGGACCAGCACTTAGAGAAGCACTGGCCCGGGGGGGGGGGCTAAAATAAAGATGACCCTTGGGTTAATTACTCCCAAGGGAAAAGTAGGTGGTGGTGGGGCAAATGGTAAAACCAAGGTTGGGCCTTGCTGGAGGAGTTTTATTCAAAGCGAACTGTCAAGGGGGTCCCATAAATCACTCAACCGCATAAGGAACGCAAAATCTAGGAACATAACACCGATATGACGGAAACTAGGGCGGCAAGAGTGGAACAAAACACTAGGCATAAGGCCGAGCCTTCCACCCTTTACCAAGTATATAAATGCATTAATTAAATAAGAGATATTGTGATATCCCAACAATAATCCTGTCCACCATGGAGCAATCTTCAACTTCACCTGCAACTAACAACGCTATAAAAGGGGCTGAGCAAAGCGGTAACATAGCCAAGCAATGGTTTGCTGGGAAGGGTGAAAAGGTTAGAGGCTGACATGGGAAATTGGGAGGCTTGATAGAACAAGGAATAGGTAGCGCAACATAGCGATAGAACGAAGCAACTATCATAGCAATGATAGTAGTGAGGTCCAGGGTAGCGGTCATCTTTCTTGAAATCCCGCAAGGAACAAGAACGCGTCCATGAAGAAGCCGAACGGATGAAGCCGAACCAAGCATAGACGAACGAATCCTCATGATCGCAACGAAACGGGAACTATCGAGAAGAAGCACACAACATGGTAAACGCACCACACATAAACATGACAAGATGCTCAACCAAGCATGATGCATGACAAAGGCTACATGAAGCTACTCATGGCAAGAGATGATGCATACAAGAGCAACACATCAAGGCAAGTTTAAATGAGGCCGGAAACAACATATAACAATTCCGGTAAGTCCTCATGTGCAAATTTCGAAATTGTTCCAGAACTGAATAAACCTTACGTTCAAGTTGTTAAACAGCAAGTTAAGATGCACCAAGATGAACTACACGAAATTCTAGTCAAGTTACATATAAAGCTCATTAGATTCGGAGCTACGGCCTAGGAGATATGAGCAAAACAAGATAAGCATGGCATTGATGCAAAATGCATTCAACCATCAAGCAAACACCTCAAAACAAGGATGCAATATGATAATATGAAACTACATGCAATTCTAAGCAAGTTTCATATAGGGCACACTCAAAACGGAGCAACGGTTCAACACATACACTCTATACAAGTTTAAAGGACAAGCTGTCCAAAACAGCAACTAGGCATCTTACAAGCACCAAAACAATATGCTACAGCACTCTAACATGATAACAAAAGACATGGACATGATGTAAAGATAAAACATGACAAAACATGAACACTGAGCTATCTCTAGAAACAACTAGAACATGCTCAAAAGGGCATGGCAAGATTGCAAATAATAACAGTTTACAGACTTAGCAGAAATAACATCAGGTTGCAATGTTCAGAGCTATCAAACAACATGATGCAGGAAGCTATCATGGCAAACCAAGGCATGGCATACTAATACTAAAGACAAAGAACAAAACTCCCTTACTGAACTAATTCCAAAGATCAACAGAAAACATGGTAGGATCCATGCAAACATGGCAAATGATATGACAGATTCATACATGGCAGGAACAACAATATGTAGGCATGTTGGTGAGCTTGAACCACTCACCACAGAGAAATACATGGCATGGCAAGGTGACCAACAGTAAGAAGACATGTTTTTGAAGCTAATCATGGCAAGAGAAAGTTCATAGGGTGCATGGACCACTAGCAAAGCTAATGGCAAAACTGAACTTAATGTTAACAGGCTGACAACAACATTATGTAGCAACTTTGGAGAAAGATAACAAGTTACATCGGGCTATAAATGTAACCAGGGGCATGAATGGATAGAGAATGACATGTATAACAAAACATCCTTAGTGAACATCTCCATATTATGCATAAAATGACTTGTAGCAGTTGTTTTACATAGCATCATGATATAGCAGATTCAGCCTAGCAAAACAGTAACAGCAAGTACCCTACTTCACGAGCTCGATGCAGTCACTACAAAACTCAAAAAAAATGCATGGATTGCACCACTAAAAATATGGCATGATGTAGCACAAAACACATGTAGAGCTCATGCTTATAGGATGCACACACAAATTGCAACAAAAAAGACAAAACAGCAAATTATAACAGTTTCAGCAGGTTAACATCATATAGCACTCTTGCAACAATGATTTGGGCATCAAGATCGACTCAAACAAACATGGCACGATGGAAAAAAGTGAGGAGCATCTCATGATGAACATTTTGACATAATATATGCATGAAACGGAGCAGTATGCTAGGAGATATGACATGTTAAAGTGGGCACCAGAATGTGCAAATTTCAGGACTTGCTGGGAAAAATCACCTCGCGGGGTCAACACAGATCGGGTCGGGCGAGATGGATCCGGGTGCGAGCCCGCGGATCGGGCAGGGGCGGACCCGGACGGCTGCGGCGGCGGTTCTCCGGCGAGGGATCGCCGTCGGCGAGCTTGGGGCGGCGGAGGAGGCACGGGACGGGGCCAGGGAGGCACGGCGCCGAGCTCCGGCGGCTCCTGGTGGCCGGAGCAGGGCAGGAGGCGGTGGGAGGTGGCAAGGCGAGCGCTGGCGAAGCTCGGCGGGGCGGCTTCGGCGCTCGGAGGCGGCGGCTCCAGTGGCATGGCAGCGAAGGCGGGCGGCGGGGAGGTGAGGTGGCGGCTCCGGATTGGGCGCGGAGGCGGCAACGCTGAGGTGGTGGCGGTTGATTCATCGGAGCGACGTGTCCGGCGGACATGTCCGGCGCGGACGGACGTGTCCGGCGGCGCGAGGATAAAGACGCTAGGGTTTGGACCCGGATTTGGATGGGGGAAGGCATATAAATAGCTAGAGGGAGCTAGGAGAGTCCAAATGGGGAGCGGTTTTCGCCCACACGATCGTGATCGAACGACCAAGAGCATGGAGGGCGTTTGGATGGGTTATTGGGCCACTTTGGAGGGGTGTTGGGCTGCACACAAAAGAGACTTTAGCAGATGCCCGGTTAACCGTTGGAGTATCAAACGACCACCAAATGGCACGAAACTTGACAGGCGGTCTACTGGTGCTATACCAAGGCCGCTTGGCAAACCTTGGTCCATTCCGAGAATGTTTAACACCCGCACACGAAAAGAGACAAGAAGGGGACGCCGGATGACATAGGAGTGCCGGATTGCAAAACGGACAACGGGGAAAATGCTCGGATGCATGAAACGAACACGTATGCAAATGCGATGCACATGACGACATGATATGAAATGCATATGATGACATGGAAAAGTGCAACACACAAGCAATTGACATGGCAACGATGGCGAATAACTGGCAGACACCTGGCGCATCAAATCCGGGGTGTTACAAGAACCAATCTAGGGCTCCAGCGGAGTTGTTCTGCCGGGGAAGCATCCCTCCGGGAGGGGGAAATCATCGCCATCGTCTTCACCATCGATCCTCTCATCGGGAGGTGGTCAATCTCCATCAACATCTTCACCAGCACCATCTCCTCTCAAACCCTAGTTCATCTCTTGTATCCAATCTTTGTCTCAAAACCTCAGATTGGTACCTGTGGGTTGCTAGTAGTGTTGATTACTCCTTGTAGTTGATGCTAGTTGGTTTATTCGGTGGAAGATCATATATTCAGATCCTTTATGCATATTAATACCTCTCTGATTGTGAACATGAATATGATTTGTGAGTAGTTATGTTTGTTCCTGAGGACATGGGAGAAGTCTTGTTATAAGTAATCATGTGAATTTGGTATTCGTTCGGTATTTTGATGATGTATGTTGTCTCTCCTCTAGTGGTGTTATGTGAACGTCGACTACATGACACTTCACCATTATTTGGGCCTAGGGGAAGGCATTGGGAAGTAATAAGTAGATGATGGGTTGCTAGAGTGACAGAAGCTTAAACCCTAGTTTATGCGTTGCTTCGTAAGGGGCTGATTTGGATCCATATGTTTCATGTTATGGTTAGGTTTACCTTAAGTCTTGTTACGTAGTTGCAGATGCTTGCGAGAGGGGTTAATCATAAGTGGGATGCTTGTCCAAGTAAGGGCAGTAACCGATCACCGGTCCACCCACATATCAAATTATCAAAGTAACGAACGCGAATCATATGAACATGATGAAAACTAGCTTGACGATAATTCCCATGTGTCCTCGGGAGCATTTTCCTTTATATAAGAATTTTTCCAGGCTTGTCCTTTGCTACAAAAAGGATTGGGCCACCTTGCTGCACCTTGTTTACTTTTGTTACTTGTTACCTATTACAAATTACCTCATCACAAAACTATCTGTTACCGATAATTTCAGTGCTTGCAGAGAATACCTTACTAAAACTACTTGTGATTTCCTTCTGCTCCTCATTGGGCTCGACACTCTTACTTATCGAAAGGACTATGATAGACCCCCTATCTTGTGGGTCATCAAGACTCTTTTCTGGTGCCGTTGCCGGGGAGTGAAGCGCCTTTGGTAAGGAAAAATTTATATAGTGTGATGAAATTTACTATCACTTGTTTACTATGGAAAATAATCCTTTGAGGGGCTTGTTCGAGGTATATTCACCCCAACGAGTAGAGCAAAGAATTGCTCCTCAACCTAATGAACCTATTGAAAATGTTTACTTTGAAATTCCTTCGGGTATGATAGAGAAACTGCTAGCTAATCCTTTTACAGGAGATGGAACATTACATCCCGATATGCACCTAATCTATGTGGATGAAGTTTGTGGATTATTTAAGCTTGCAGGTATGCCCGAAGATGTTATCAAGAAGAAGGTCTTCCCTTTATCTTTGAAGGGAAAGGCATTGACATGGTTTAGGCTATGTGATGATATTGGATCATGGAACTATAACTGATTGAAATTGGAATTTCATCAGAAGTTTTATCCTATGCATCTGGTTCATCCCGATCGTAATTATATCTATAGTTTTTGGCCTCACGAAGGAGAAAGTGTCGCTCAAGCTTGGGGGAGGCTTAAGTCAATGTTATATTCATGCCCCAATCATGAGCTCTCAAGAGAAATTATTATTCCAAATTTTTATGCTCGGCTTTCTCTCAATAATCGCTCCATGCTCGATATTTCTTGTACTGGTTCTTTTATGATGAAGACTATTGAATTCAAATGTGATTTATTGGAAAGAATTAAACGCAACTCTGAAGATAGGGAATTCGATGAAGGTAAGGAGTCAGGTATAACGCCTAAGTTTGATTGTGTTAAATCTTTTATGGATACCGATGCTTTTCGTGAATTTAGCACTAAATATGGATTTGTCTCTGAGATAGTAGCTTCTTTCTGTGAATCATTTGCTACTCATGTTGATCTCCCTAAGGAGAAGTGGTTTAAATATCATCCTCCCATTGAAGTAAAAGTAGTTGAACCTATTAAAGTTGAAGAAAAGACTATCACTTATAATGTTGATCCTATTGTTCCTACCGCTTATATTGAGAAACCACCTTTCCCTGTTAGAATAAAGGATCATGCTAAAGCTTCAACTGTGGTTCGTAAGAGTAATGCCGGAACATCTACACCCTCTGAGCAAATTAAAGTTGAGCCTAGTATTGCTATGGTTAAAGATCTCTTGGTCGATAATATTGATGGGCATGTTATTTATTTCTGTAATGAAGATGCTAGAATTGCTAGACCCGATACTAAAAGTAAACATAGACCTCTTGTTGGCATGCCTATTGTTTCTGTTAAAATAGGAGATCACTGTTATCATGGTTTATGTGATATGGGTGCTAGTGCCAGTGCAATACCTCATTCCTTATATAAATAAATTATGCATGATATTGCACCTGCTAAGATAGAAGATATTGATGTTACAATTAAGCTTGCCAATAGGGATACTATTTCACCAATTGGGATTGTTAGGGATGTTGAAGCTTTGTGTGGGAAAGTTAAATATCCTACTAATTTTCTTGTTCTTGGTTCCCCACAAGATGACTTTTGTCCCATTATATTTGGTAGACCCTTCTTGAATACTGTTAATGCTAGGATAGATTGCGAAAAGGATATTGTTACTGTTGGTTTAGGTGTGTGTCTCATGATTTTAATTTTGCTAAATTTCGTAGACAACCCCATGATAAAGAATTGCCTAGTAAATATGAAATTATTTGTCTTGCTTGTATTGCCGTGCCTCCTAATGATCCTTTAGAACAATATTTGCTAGACCATGAGAATGATGTGTTTATGAATGAGAGAAGGGAAATAGATGAAATATTCTTTAAACAGGGACCTATATTGAAACACAACTTGCCTGTTGAAATTCTAGGGGATCCTCCTCCACCCAAGGGTGATCCCACATTTGAGCTTAAACCATTGCCTGATACTCTTAAATATGCTTATCTTGATGAGAAGAAGATATATCCTGTTATTATTAGCGCTAACCTTTCAGAGCAGGAAGAAGAGAAATTATTGAAAACTCTGAGGAAGCATCGTGCTGCTATTGGATATACTCTTGATGATCTTAAGGGCATTAGTCCCACTCTATGCCAGCACAAAATAAAACTGGAGAAAGACGCTAAACCGGTTGTTGATCACCAACGACAGTTAAATCCTAAGATGAAAGAAGTGGTAAGAAATGAAATACTAAAGCTTCTGGAGGCAGGTATAATTTATCCTGTTGCTGATAGTCAGTGGGTAAGTCCTGTCCATTGTGTCCCTAAGAAGGGAGGTATTACTGTTGTTCCCAATGATAAAGATGAATTGATCCCACAAAGAATTGTTATAGGATATAGAATGGTAATTGATTTTCACAAATTAAATAAAGCTACTAGAAAGGATCATTACCGTTTACCTTTTATTGATCAAATGCTAGAAATATTATCCAAACATACACATTTTTGCTTTCTAGATGGTTATTCTTGTTTCGCTCAAATACCTGTGTCAAAAGAAGATCAGGATAAGACCAATTTTACTTGCCCTTTCAGTACCTTTGCTTATAGACGTATGCCTTTTGGTTTATGTAATGCACCTGCTACCTTTCAAAGATGTATGACTGCTATATTCTCTGACTTTTGTGAAAAGATTGTTGAGGTTTTCATGATTGATTTCTCCGTGTATGGAACTTCTTTTGATGATTGCTTAAGCAACCTTGAGCGTGTCTTGCAGAGATGTGAAGAAACTAATCTTGTCTTGAATTGGGAGAAGTGCCACTTTATGGTTAACGAAGGCATTGTCTTGTGGCATAAGATTTCTAAAAGAGGTATTGAAGTTGATAAAGCTAAAGTTGACGCTATTGAAAAGATGCAATCTCCCAAGGACATCAAAGGTATAAGAAGTTTCCTTGGTCATGCTGGTTTTTATAGGAGGTTCATCAAAGACTTCTATAAAATCTCTAGGCCTCTGACTAATCTCTTACAAAAAGATGTTCATTATGTGTTTGATGATGATTGTGTAGAAGCATTTGAAATACTTAAGAAAGCCTTAATTTCTGCACCTATTGTTCAGCCACCTGATTGGAATTTACCATTTGAAATTCTGTGTGATGCTAGTGATTTTGCTGTAGGTGCTGTTCTAGGGCAAAGAGTTGATAAGAAATTAAATGTTATCCAATATGCTAGTAAAACTCTAGACAGTGCCCACAGAAATTATGCTACTACTGAGAAAGAATTTTTAGCAGTTGTATTTGCTTGTGATAAGTTCAACCTTATATTGTTGATTCTAAAGTGATTGTTCACACTGATCATGCTGCTATTAAATATCTTATGGAAAAGAAAGATGCTAAACCTAGACTTATTAGATGGGTTCTCTTGCTACAAGAATTTGATTTGCATATTATTGATAGAAAGGGAGCCGAGAACCCCATTGCAGACAACTTGTCTAGGTTAGAAAATGTTCTTGATGACCCACTACCTATTGATGATAGCTTTCTGGATGAACAATTAGCTGTCAGAAATGCTTCTCGTACTGCTCCATGATATGTTGATTATGCTAATTACATTGTTGCTAAATTTATACCACCTAGTTTCACATACCAACAAAATAAAAAATTCTTCTATGATTGAAGGCATTACTTTTGGGATGACCCACACCTTTATAAAGAAGGAGTAGGTGGTGTTATTAGACGTTGTTTACCTGAGCATGAACAGGAGCAGATCCTACACAAGTGTCACTCCGAGGCTTACGGAGGACACCATGATGGAGATAGAACTACACATAAGGTATTGCAATCCAGTTTTTATTGGCCTACTCTCTTCAAAGATGCTCGTAAGTTTGCCTTGTCTTGTGATGAATGTCAAAGAATTGTTAATATTAGTAGACATCAAGAAATGCCTATGAATTATGCACTTGTTATTGAACCATTTGACGTTTGGGGCTTTGATTATATGGGACCTTTTCCTTCCTCAAATGGGTATACACATATTTTAGTTGCTGTTGATTACGTTACTAAGTGGGTAGAAGCTATTCCAACTAGTAGTGCTGATCATAACACCTCTATTAAGATGCTTAAAGAAGTTATTTTTCTGAGGTTTGGAGTCCCTAGATATTTACACTACAAAAAAATACACTTCCGTGATGATACGTTTTTGTCACAGTAGGTCACTTTTTTTGTCATGCATGTACATCCATGACAATTTTATGACAGAATCAAGATAGTCATACCTGTGCTGTCGTAGAAGTGTTCCATGACATTACCAAAATTATCATCATGGAAGTGTCCACTTCCATGACGATAAATCGCGCGTCACAGAAGTGCTTTCATCAAGGGTGACCGACACGTGGCATCCACCGTAATGGAATGCCGTTAAGCTATCGGGTCGGGTTTTGGATCCGATAACCCGTTAACAGCCCCGACCAATGGGGATTTTCCACGTGTAAAATCATCATTGGCTGGAGGAAACACGTGTTGGCTCATCGTTGGGACAGATGTCATCCACTCATTGGACAGAAGGCGCCTATGATACGTCGACACGTGGCATGGCCCAACAGAGGCCCATTCCTGTGAAAAGGCCGGCCCATTTGACTTGGTCAAAAGGTGGCAGGCCGGCCCATGGAAAGCCTGTTAATGGCCTGTTCGCATATAGCCCATTTACAACGCGCTAATCCAAGGCCCGTTACGCCCTATCCGAATTAGGCCCAGTAGCATCATCTGGGCCATCCAATATGATTCCAGCCCATTTTCACTTCTGAACCATGTATGGCCCATGACATCTTTCAGCCCATATGAGGCCCTTTGTAACTCTTGGCCTATTAATGGCCCGTGGTGAAACTGGCCCGTAATGAACAGTGTATCACTTTACACCCATTAACGGCCCGTGGTGAAGCTGGCCCGTAATGAACAATGTATCACCTTATACCCATTAACGGCCCGTTATTCTGTTGGTCCGTTTCCAGCCCATGTTATCTTTCGGCCTTCTTAGAGCCCATTTATTCTTGGGCTCATTTCCAATATTCGTTTACTTACGGCCCGTCACTGTCATTTTCTGCTTGTGGGCCAAATTCAGCCCGTGGTTACAGTCGACCCGTTAATACGTTGGGTCGTTTTCATAGCATCATCAAATACGGCCTATTAAGGATGGCCCGTTATGGTCAGCCCATGAACGGATGATTCCAACTCTAGCCCGTTTACGACCATAATGCGGTCTGTTTGGCCCATGTTTGGCCAATCGATCATACGGCCCGTATAAGGCCCGTTGATGATACGACCCGCAGAAGGCCCATTGTTTCTATGGCCCATAGAAGGCCCATTGTTTCTATAGCGCGTAGAAGGCCCACTGTTTCAATGGCCTGTAGGAGGCCCAGTGTCACTACAGTAAATATTAGCCCATGGTTATTGTGGCCTAGTTTTAAAAAATAGGTTATTGCAGCCACTAGCAAACCGCGGAAAAAGAACTGCAATGACTACAAGCAAACAAATAAGCAAGCAACTAACGCTAGGCTATCACGGCTATTACACATATTACATCCACTGGGCATCCAAGTTCGCCACCAGTGCAAATATAGGGAACAAAGCAGCATATCATATACACTGGTTGTCAAAGTTGGCGACCAGCGCAAATAAACGCCGCAGCAAAACAAATCCAGAACCGAAACCACTTCAGAAGATCTCAAGAAACAATATCCTGGGTTCCCATAATGCTGGCAAGATGCTCAGCAAGCTTATTAACCTTCTCTTGTTTGGCGCTTAAATCCTCCAGCGCTTGCTGTTGCACCAGGAAATATGCATCTGAATTCTGCAGGGACTTCCTCAGTCCTTCAGCTTCCTGTCGCAGCACATCTGATTGATGTCTTTCAACTTGAAGTTGAGACTCAAGAAGACGAACTGATTCAGGCAGTGAGTTCGAAGAGCTTGTGCCAGCAGTAGTGGCCAGTAACTCGAACACTACATCAAGATATGACTTTTGGGTTCTCTCACTGTCGTCAAGATAGTTTTCATCAGCTTTCTTGGAGACCAACAGGGATGTCTCACTATCTTGAACCTTATCTGCATTACTTCCTTTACCATTGGATAACACAGTACTGTTCTCCAATATTTTGTCCGCATTCTAAAAGAGAAACAATCAGACACATCACACATTTACCATGTTGTATATGAAACTCATTTTGGTAAATGAGTTCAGTAGTAAAGTGGACAGGATAACAGCATGAAACAAACATATATCTATGTACCATGGTCACTTTATGGTCTATATCATTCTAGTTTTTGTTGCCAAATCAAGATAGAGACACAGTTCAAATAATATTTGTTCAAGACAAAGCAGAATAGACAGAATATAAGCGTGGGAAACTATAGAGCAATAACAACACTTGTAATGTGCATGACATGAGAACATAACTGTTTATTCAATTGAAACTGAAATCAACATAGAGCAGGTTACAACCGCAAACCAGTTAAAGAAACAGGTTTAAAACATACCTGTTGCGCCATTGGAGTTTCAATTCCATCCTTCAAATTTGAAAATAGTTGGTATGAGTAAATACAGTAATGCAAGAGCAAAGGAGTATGAACCGTAGCTACAGAACCTGACCCGAGAAAAAATCTACTTCTCCTTTAAGCATTGAGTTGGGATTCAGAGTGGTGGTCCTCGTGCTTTGGGCACTACAGTTCCCTTACTAACTGCTCATGTTTGGGTGCTCTGTGGTGGAGATGGTGCTGTGTCAACTAGAACTGGGTTACTATCTGGCGGGGTTGGGGTTAGAAGGGGTGTAGCTGGTTCTCTGTCCAACTGGGTAGGGGTACAATCTGTGAGAGTCTAGGTTATGTGTGGTGGATCTGGTCCTTGGGTAGGTACAACCATGGTTCTATCTGCATCAACTGGTAGCACTATCTTTTCTGAAGACCGTGTTGTTACTCCCTTAGATACTGCCATCACCCTCTCCAATTCAAATGGCTGATAAACAATAAAAGTAATTGAAAGTATAGACATTGTATGATAGACAGGTGCAATGGATAGTGGGGAATAAAAGAGGGCTTGAAATAATTCATATTTATGTTGTCTAACCAAACAGGATAGCATGACACAATTTCACATATATGATGGCTAACTAAACAGGATAGCATGACACAATTTCACATTATGATGGCTAACTAAAAAAGATGGAAAGCCATAGTTCAAAATATGAGACTATGTAAACAGGATGACATGATATAACTATATAATGTGTTTATTAAATAGGTTGGCATGCCATAATTCACATACATTCACGGATAGAATGCCATAATTCAAAATATGATGACTGTAAACACTAAACAGGATGAGATGATATAACTATATGATGTCTTTATTAAATGGGTTGCCATGCCATAATTCAGATAGATGATGTGTATGTACTATGTAAACATGATGGCATGATATAATTCAAATATATGATTTATATAGTAAGCAAGTAAGCAGATGGCAATCCATATGATGTAAAAACTAAGCAATGCAAGACAACAAGCATGGCATGGGTAATATAATCCTGCCAAGTTTGAGCATAGACCTCAGGGGGGAAATAGGACTGGTCATCAGTCTCTGAATCCTCCTCTGAGGAGCTCTCTGTAACCAGCAAGATGTCTGCTTCAGCAGGTAGCATTGTCTGCTCTGAATACCTTGTTTTCACTCTAGATACTTCCATCACCGCTTCAAATGGCTGATGCACAGGAAGAGTAGTTGAATATACAAATGTTGTCGACAAATGGAACACGTAATACAAAAAAAATGATAGCATGATATAATTCACATACATGATGATTGGCTAAACAGCATGGCATTGCATAATTCACATATATAATGCCTTTGCAACAAGATAGCATTGTATATTTCACATATATAATGTCTTGCAACAAGATGGCAATGCATAATTCACATATATGGTAATTAGACACTGAACAGGTGGCATTCACACAAAGCATGTCTAAACTAATCAAATGACACAGCAATGCGAGACACCATACGCACGATATGAGCAACATAACCCTGCCAAGTTAGAGCATACACCTCGGGGGGGGGGGGAGGTCTGGTCATCTGTCTCTGAATCCTCCTCTGAGAGCTATCCGTAACCAGCAAGATATGCGCTTCGTCAAATAGCATAGTCTGCTCTGAAGACCTTGTTTTCACTCCAGAATTTGCCATCACCGTGTCAAATGGCTGATGCACACGAAGAGCAGTTGAATGTACTAACACTGTTGACAAGTGTAATATGTAACGAAAAAAAGAATGGCCTGATATAATTTACATATAAGATGACTGGCTAAGCAGGATGGCATTGCAAAATTCACATATATGATGCCTGGCTAAACAAGATGGCGTTGCATAATTCACATAAACAATGAATAAATTAAACAGATGGCATTCGCAGAAAGGATGTCTAAACTAAGCAGATGACATATTTGATGTATAAAGTAAGCAATGCAAGACACCATATGCATGATATAACCAACATCAGCATGCCAAATTAGAGTGAAGACCTCAGGGGGTAAATAGGAGTTGTCTTCTCCTTCTGAATCCCCCTCAGAACAGATATCTTCCTCTCGATTACAATCTGAAATGCATGGAGGGGGGCTGCCTTTGCGCCTACCATGGAGCGACGTCTGCATGAAATTTTATTGCCATGCAAGGCTCGTCTCTTTTTCTCTACATGTTCAGTTCCATTGTTTACAATAACTTTCATGCATAGGAATAAAACATAGTGAGATTATGTAAGGAGTGCATGCAGAAATCCAGAGTGATGGTAGCAACCTGTGGATAAACCCAAAGCCAATAATAGCAGGTGGATAATGGCTTCAGTTAAAAAATACAGATAATGGCTTCTTTACTGTTTGTTTCCCACCCAACATGAAACTCATAGTAGACACCGGAGATTAACCAGATAGTACATAGATACTATTGATTGCGGCCCCGATATGTACCCCACAAACATTTAAAAACTCAAGTTTGACCATTAGTTTGGAGCTGACTCAGAGTCTAATCGGTGAACAGGACGATAAAGTAGCATGCAATATTAAGCGATGCATAACGTAAGCAGACACTAAAGAGTGCGACCTCTCTTGCGGACCCGTGTAGTCCTCGAGCTCATCTGATCGGTTGATGATGGTAATGCAGTTTTCATGGCTGCCGGAAGCGGGGAAGAAGATCTGAGGCGGCGAAAGACAGTCTGGAGGCTGGATCCCTGCTGTGCTGGAACCTTCTGTTGTTGGAGCAGCTGAGCTGGGGTGGACGACGGCGCAGCAGGAGCGGGACAAACCACACAAGGTTTTCTTTGACAACTGTCTATAAGAAAAGTAATTCTGTAAGGGCTTGTTTGAATTAGAGGATTCCAACAATGCAGGGATAGGAAATAGACAGGAATAGGATAGGAATGCACGTGCAAAACAGATAATTTAAAAACACAAGATTTCTGCCAATCTGGGTGTTTGATTCACAACAATTGGAAGATCACAGGATGCAAAGAAGCATGGTGAGATTAAGTCAAACCACAAGAAAATGTACGGTTATAATGCTATTATGCTACTATCTCTTAGTCTTGTGCTTCATGAATAGGAATTTAAAAAGGAGGACAAGTGAAAATGAAAATTCCTACATTTTTTCTTTCGAGGAGACACTAAAGGAACGAATCCGTGTGCTCAGTGGACAATATATATAACATGTAGAGTAACAAAGAGATGCAACAAGTGTACAACCTCTTTGGCGAAGCCATGTCGATCTCAGCGTGATTGGGTTGGCCGGTGAGGATGCTCCGGCTGACTTGGCTGTCGGAGGAGGGGAAGAAGATCTTAGGCATCTGGATATGGAGCCCGAGGTACTGCTCCGCTGTGATGGTGGGTTTCGTCGTTGGAGCAGCTCCGGCGAGTTGTACGACGCCGAGGCTGAAGCAGGACAAGAGAGACAACAAACAACGTTAACCTGAGTGGAATTCTAATAGCATCTCCAATACATGACGTAAAATACATAACTACAAAGTGCTAGATGTAAAATACATCAGCTGCTCATCTCTGAACTTAACTGTCGAAACTAAATTTAACTGTCGAAACTGAACTTAACTGTCGAAAATGAACTTAACTGTCGAAACTAAATTTTGTTGTCGAAACTGAATTTTGCTGTCGAAACTGAACGCACTAGCAAGGTGAGGCTACACGTTGGTCGACTGACTTTTTCATCTCTGGTCAGTCGATTTTGCAGCCGTTGGATACGAAATCAAGGGCTTGCGGTTCATCTTCAACCTCCACCCCCTGAGCCGCCAGCCACCACCGGCCAAATAGCAGCCCCCCGCTGCCTGCGGCCGGCGGTGCGCCGCCCTGCCCGCTCTGAAAACACTCCCCACCGCCGGTCCGCCGCCGCCCCGGCCATTCCTCTAGGCCCCCCGTGCCGAGCTTTTTCTCCGGCGATCCCCACGCCACCGCCCCGCCAACGCCCCGCCATCGCCGGCGACCACCGCCCCCACCCTGAACCCTAAGATAGATAGTGGGGTACCTCTCCGGTGAGCCCCCCTCCCCGTTGCGGCTGGTTCTTCCATCACCCCGGCGAGCCCCCCACCCCCTGAAAATCGACTGACCCAAAAGTCAACTCAGTCGACTAAAGTGTAGCTAAATCGAAGCAGCATCGCAAGCAAGAGCAAGAGCGAGAGCAGCAGCGCGATCAAGAGCAATAGCAAGAGCAGACCAGACAGGGGACCGAGAGCAAGAGCAGAGCAGCAGCGTGAGTGAGAGCTAAAGTAGCAGCAGCTCCTACTGATGTGGACGTCGCCGCCGAGGGAGCGACGCCATGGAGGAAGTGGCCGGCAACGCCGCCATGGATGGAGCCGTGCCGGGTCGGCTCGGGACTGAGCGCCGGCAGCACCGTGAGATCGAATCAAGAAGAAAATGCGGTGATTAGTGTACAACCTCTTTGGTGGCGCCGATTAGGCCGCAGCTTCATCCGAGGAAATGGTGATGATGATGCTCTTCTAGTGGTGCAGGTGAAGACGACAGTGTGGGAATTGAGGTGGCGCGAAAGACGAGGGGAACGTCGGGGCAGCTCCTTGGAGGTGGACGACGGGGTGGCTGAACCGGCAAGACGACGAGATCGACGATGGAACCTCATCCGGTACGGTGGATGAGGGACGTCGAGGTGTTGCTGTGGACGACGTTGTCGAGGAAGAGGCTCTAGCTGGGTGGCGGATGGAGAAGGGTGTGGGGTTTCGTCACGGGTTTTCGCGGCCTCGGTGTATGAATTGGTGGGCGGATGGGATGGCAGTGGGGAACCATGGCTTAGTGACGCACTTGTCCGAAATGTGGGGTAAGTTACACAAGTACCGCCACTGAATTTAGGCGGTTCTTTCGGTTCAGGGGTACCACGGGCATTTCGCGTGTCGGGATTTCACAGGAGATGGGAGTTTTCATGCGCGTTGTAATTTCGGAATAGCAAGGCGCGGGTTGAGATGGAGGGAGTTGTCGGAGCACGAAAAGACAAAGATATATCTTAAATATTTCGGGCTAACAAGGCGCGGGTTGAAATTTCCGGACAAACCTAACGTGTACTGTACCAAATCAATGCGCACTACAAATGTCATTCAAAACTTTAAATTCATGTTATGTTCAATTAAAATATTTTGCTACGTGTATAATGCATGCAACCTACTACTCAAATGAATGTTTTAGTGCAATCCAAACGTATATACTACCGCTTCAATATGAACTAAATTTAATTCGTTTCTCTATTTGAATAAGATCTACAGTAATGATTGTTGTGAAGTCAAAGCATTTGAATTTGTTTCTCTGTTTTAATAAGATCTACAATCATCATTATTGTCAAGTTAAACCATCATTTGTGTATTATCTTCACAGCACACCACATGATTAGTCTTGAGTTACATATGAACTATGTGTACTATATGAACTCGAACTCGATTTTTTAATCCACTTTATGTTGATTTCAAATCACATTACATTTCTAGCTCTAGCTAGATCTTCATAATCTAAACCATGTCTCATATGTATAATGTGTTTATCACATTATGTATGGTGCCCCCCTACGCCTACAAGTATTTAGATGTGAGTTGCAAACACCACACATTACCACAAATTCAAATAAAATGTGAGAATGTTCGATATATAGTATTGTTTAGATTGTTCGATATTTAGTTGTAAGTTGCAAACGCCACACATTATCACAAATTCAAATAAAATGTGAGATTGTTTGATGTATAGTATGGTTTAGATTGTTCGGCATTTAGCTGTGAGTTGCAAACGCCATGCATTATCACATTATGGTATAACACGTGCACAGCACGTGTATTACCGTATATTCATGCATGCAAAGTTTAAACACTATGATCTCCTATTCAAATATATGAATCCGATTTCATATCAAATTATGATCTTTGTTAGTCTCTTACACCCACACAATCCTCTAAACTTTGTAGCTACCACTAACTTTCTCTTGTGCATGCACACGCCCTCCTCTCCCTCCCCCTCCCTCGACATTCTATCCACCGGGCACATTCATCTTTTTCTTTAGGTCGTTCTCCCAGAGTCTCCACAACTCCTTTCCGACACACACCGATCGATAAACCTCTCTAGCGATGCCTGCCTACAACATACACACACACCTTCAATCTCCCCCTTCATGTGTCCTTGCCTCGTGTCTCTCATACGATCACACACACGTGTAAACTCTCGCCCTTCTTTTCATCGATCTTAGAACCGCACACTCCTCCCCTATCTAGCTAGTAGCTGGGTCTCTCGCACCACCTCCTAGCTCCATTCTCTCTTTCTATCCGTCTCGTTGGGCCTTATTTGCCTCTAACAAATGGACGTACACCGACCGATCTCTCGCTATACATATAGCTAGCTAGGTCCTTATAACTCGTTTTTACCCACGCGTCGATCAATCTACCTCATTAGTTGTGTCTCTCCCTCCGACAAACAACAATTGATCTACCGATCTAGTTAGGTTTTCTTACCAAACACATGGTTCCCCTTCATCATCCATGGATGCGTCCCGACAGATCTATCACGCACAGGCACACACAGAAACACATCCACACTCTTATTGATAACATTGCAGTTCCACCCTCAGTTTGTCTAGTAGGCCTCTCCCACCATCTTCGAGAAGCAACTCCATCACCCATCCATCACTCTACCCTTCTCCCTCCCTCTCTCTCCTCTCTCTCTCTCCGTCCCATCATATTTCCCGTCCTTCAGTTATGTATGGATGCCGACTGATCTCCCTCAAGACATAGTTGGGTCTCTCCTTCTCAACACATATACGAGTCATTCTACCTCTATAGTTAGGCCTCTGCCTCCCCCTCCCCCACCCCCTCCCCCCCACACACACCGATACATCAAGCTCTCTAGTCATGTCTCCCTGCCACACACAAACTTGACAAGTGCCCTCTAACATTCCAGTAGGCCAGTCACCCTATATCTCTGAATTGCAGACACAAACAATTTCAATGGCTCTCTTCATCGATCTCGCACCCACCCACTTGATCCTCTCTTCGACTCTATCGATAGCTATGACCCCTCCCTCTCTTCTTGTGGATTGCCCGATCCTCTATATATGATATGGATAGGCCTCCATTTCACACACATTGCATGCAATATTTTGTTTGAGATGTCATCGACACATATTCCCATAAATAATTCACGAAATCAACCCCCACCCCACCCCCACCCCCTACCCCAAAACAAAAAACACTCACGAACACGGTTTGTATCTCTCACACACACCCACAGAGGTGGGGGACATGCAGGAAGAGAAGAGGTGTATGCACGGCGCACGTACTCCCGTCTCTTTCCCAACCACACCCGCGCGGGTACACGGTGGAGCTCATTTCTGTACGAAAAAGGCAGCCCACATGGTAATTTGGCACGTGTACTGGTTGTCCACTTGGTGGAGGGAGGATCGTCCACCACGGGTGAACAAAAAAATTGCGACTTGACGCGTTATGTTAAATTAAAAAAAGAGGCAAACCATGTGGGGCGTACCTTAGAGGCAAGGCTCTATACACTGGAGTACTTTTGATGTGTCTCGTCAACTCGCAGAACGAGGAGAAACTTGCTTAGTACGCCGTCTCCCCCGCCCACAGGCGCGGTGGCTCGCAGGAAGAGGAGAAAAATTTACTACTCCCTCCGTTTACTCCTCATCCCTACTACCTTGGTTATAGAGATTATATCATATTGTTTGGGATATATATGTCCTTTAGTAGATTTCAGTATGAACTACTAGTACATACTCCAAACACTGATGTATATAGACGTATTTTAGAGTATAGATTCACTCATTTTTCTCCGTATATAGCACTCTCCCTCGCCCCTCGACCCTCGCACACGTGGTGGACGTGCAGCAATCCATTCGGTCTCATATAGCCAGAATGATATATACTGCACTACCATTATTGCTCGACTTCCCGAAGAGGAGAAGAGCCAATCGCAAGGTCAATATTTTGGAGATGCCAAGCGCAAGGTTATAGGAGAACGAGTAGTAGGTGCCGCGTCATTTATAAATAAAGTTTTTTTTCTTCAGTGGCACGTACGCAATATGATAGGTTCATATGGAGAGAAAAGGAAACCATTCCACTATATACATAGTCAGGACGGGCCAGCTTACACGGTTGCTTGCTGGGGTTGCTCTCTTCACACTCTCTCGCACAAAACGACTGTGGCCACATCTCTAATGTCCCGGCGGATCACGTCCGCTGGGGGAAGGGGTGGATGCTTAGTGTAGATGCGGTCGCCGTCGCCGACGGTGAAAAACCACTATCGGCACGTCCCGATCAGGGGTCCCCACCGTTCTCTCTCACAAAGCCGGCGAGGTTGCCTTCGTGCCTTGCTCACTGCCGCGACGTGGGCAGTCGCCGTCTCCCGCCACCCTCCTCAAGGTTGAGCTACGTCCCTTAGGTACAACTCCCTTTACAGCCGGCTTGCACCACTGCTCCAGCTGCCCACATCACTACCTGTGGATATTTCTCTACTTCTTTGCCCCGCACATACCTCTACTGGCTTCTACGTACTGTAATTGTGATGAGTTTATGTCTCGTCAAGTAGTCCCAGTAATATTATTCTAATCACGCTTCTTCAATTTCTTTGCCACAAGGATGCTCATCTCGATTTTGGTGAAACTGCACAAAATGATCTGATGGTCAAAAGGTTGCAAACTTCATTTATTAGGAAGCTTGAACGTTCCCAAAAAAATTGAAGCCTGGTTAGGGTTCACTGTTCAAGGGCTAGGGACTGCATGGATCATTTTTTTCTTTAGCTGCCTCTGTTCCAAAATAAGTGTCAACTTTAGTAGTAGTACAACTTTGTACTAAAGTTTGCACAAAGTTGAGACACTTATTTTGGAATGGAGGGAGTACATATTTGCTATGATCTGTCAATCATTGAGATGCAATAGCATGCATGTTAGTCTCCTTTGTATTTGATGAAATGTTGCAACGGGCAACCTTGGACGCAAGATACATGTAACAGAAGCTGGAAGCTTCATAGCATTGTACAAATTTATCTCGCTGATAAATTATAGTACATACTATACTAGTACTTCCTCCATTCCTAAATATAAGTCTTTGTAGAGATTTCACCATGAACCACATGCGGATGTATATAGATGCATTTTAAGTGTAGATTCATTCATTTTGTTCTGTATGTAGTTCACCTAGTGCAATCTCTACAAAGACTTATCTACTAGTAATAGCTAGCCCCCACTACTAGGAATTCTCTATCCTCTCCTTGAGCCACATCATCAAAATTAATGTAGCCGTTAGATGAACTAAATCAGTCCATAATAGCTGTCTGATCTAGACGTTGAGAGGCTCTGCACTAAGCCACGTGCAAGCATGCAGAAATACCGTGGAATGCATGTGAGTGGGTTTTAAATCACATCAACATGTCTGCATGCAAGCATGCACCGGTAGTATGCATGTAAGTGAGCTTTTAAGTCCCATTAACATGTCAAAAAGAAAAATATAATCCCATTATGCAGTAGGAGTTGGCTGATTTTTTTCCTTACGTGGGATGATCTAAATGATGATGGGAGTTTATTTAGTCTGGCTACCACATTTGTCATCTGGTTGTAGAGTTTTTTTAGTTCTATGAAATCGATAATTTTGCGCAGAGAGATATACAACTGTTCCGCGGCAACGCGCGGGGACACATCTAGTAATATTTAGGAATGGAGGGAGTACCATGTAAAGAGTTAGGTGTCGCACGGTGATAGTGTGAGGTGGGCCATGTAACACTGAGCCTGCGTGTTTTCACTGCTCTTGCACTCCTCCGCTGTAAGAATGGAGAACATTCTAATCTAGTAGTACCTCCTTTCGCCGAAAGTGTGGGACATCCAATAGTCCTACCACCTCAGTAATAAAGACCAATGAGCCGTCAAATCACATAGACCCAACAGTAAGTTTGACGGATGAAGCAACCATCACTCTTGCGCTAGTGAGAGGTCGCGTCTGCTCTGCCCGGGCATGAATGCGGCACCGATTTTTTGGAGCGGCGTTGACCGTTTCGGGTGGGAAGCACGCGCGGGTGATGGAGGGGCTTTGGGTAGGCCAGGCTGGTCAGGAGCGGGCGTGGCAGCTGTCCGCATGTCCCTACCGGACACGCCCGGAAACGAGAGGATGCACCGACTCTCGCGGCTAAAATCGTACACTACACACCATCTCTCTGTAGGAGTAGGTCGATCTGTCGCTCTCTCTAACACACACTTGCTGTTAAACACACACACACACACACACACACACACACACACACACACACGCACACACACACACACACACACACACACACGCACACGTACGCACCTTGGTCCTGTTGCACCTTCTAACGTGACTTATTACACGTAGACGGAGGGAGTAGTAAGTATACGAGATACGGTGGCACACTGACTTAAGTCGAATACAAGTGCGCAAAATTGTGTGCATGTTATAATAAGGATTCACTTAAAATAGTACGTGAGCGAACAGAGGGATCAATTGGACAGTGTTCCCGAGCAGTAGCGAGATGTGTGAGGTAAGGTACACCGCTGGCACTTTTAATTTTTCTTATTAATTTGCTTGTTTCACCCTCTGACTGGTGGGACCCAACGTACTATGTGGAGAGAGGTAAGGTGACTAAGGCTGCATTATTTCTGCACCACTGTGGATAGTCTTACCACCAAAGCCACATGACACGATTATGATTGAAATCCCAATGACTCCCACACACACAAAAAAATACGGCATGCTTGTCACACGAATGCAGGAATGTATGAAAGGTTATTTTCCTCTCGTTGAACATAACGGGAGGGTTGTGTAGCTGGTTAGCCTGTTCGCTCATCAAACTTGAGGTCTCGGGTTCGATAACTATACTTGAGCATAATTTGTGCCAGGAGGATTCTTTGACTGGTCAAAATGGATGGATACGGAGCTATACGATCTCGTAGTGACCGTATAATCACCTCATCACGTATAAGCTGCAACCTCGGCACTTGTTTTCTAGGGTTTGCATGCTTCACACTCTCTCTCCAGTATATATATACACGTTGGAGCCTCAGCGCTTGTAATTGCTCTCTTCACACTCTCTCGCCCTCTCCAGATCTAAACAAGACTTTGTGGGCCTCTCTCTCCCCTCACTTGTGCTCAAAGAGCCGGTAGGATCCGTCCGCCAGGAAGGGAAGGAGGCTTAACGCTATCGCCGTCGGTGAGGGAGGGAATCCACTACCGGCGCAGCTGTTCACTTTCACCCAGCGGGAGGGCCTCCGACCCCTTCTTCTTCGCCGCCGTCCCGTCGCCCACCAAACCACGCCCAATAACCTTAAGGTATAATTTACTTACTCCACATGCATTGCTCTAGCTGCATGTATAGCATGAATCTAGGACGTGGTTCAAAGAGGAAAGGAGTGGGGGAAAGTTGTGGGAAAAGTTGTGTATAGAATGAATCTAGGACGTGGTTCAAAGAGGAAATAAAGGGGGAAAGTTGTATAGCATGAATCTAGGACGTGGTTCAAAGAGGAAAGGAATGGGGGAAAGTAGTGGGGAAAGTTGTATCGCATAAATCTAGGACGTGGTTCAAAGAGGAAAGGAAGGGGCAAAAGTACTAGTACAGACTGGCTATCCAGCACCTACGTTGGTCGAAAAGGGAAAACAATGACAAACACAGTATGCACATCTATAACGAACTGATCTTTTGTTTTGGGGGACAAGGCTGTAGAATTTGAGAAGGACTAGATTTGCTGTGCTCACATTGGGAAAGGTGTCTAAAGATAATAAAACTGGGACCAACACAAATATGCTCCTTGGTTGTTTGTTCTTTGTTGCAACAGACTGTGCATGACCATAGTACATCGGTAGATGCACATGGTGTCGGTGCGTCCACTGCCCCGTGCAACTCATTAGCTGTTGTTAATCTAAGGCCCTGTTGGGTTAAAACTCCCTAGTCCCTACCAACTTGGTTCCAGGGACTAAACATGGACCAGAGGTTATTAAATGACATGCTAAAAGACCATGTTACCCCTAGTAATGAACTAATAGAGACAAGGTGTGATGCGTGGCAGGGGCAACTGTTGTAAAAAGTCCCCAAAAGACTCCCTCGGGGTCTTCTTTCTTTAGTCCAAAATGCCCACTTTTAGTCCCTAAAAGTCCCTCCTGTTTGGTTTAGATGGGACTAACATGGAGTTTTTTTAGTCCCTACACCAAAATATCCCTGTAAACAAACACCCTCTAATAATGCCGCTGGAAAGTTGATGCAATGCCACAGTTAAAAGCAAATTACATGTTTAACGAATTTTATTGTTAATATTAATCAATGCCACCGTTTGAGAAATGTTACTGCCTTGCTTTCTTTCCCATTTAGATAAGGTAGATGCTTCTTTTTGTTGGCTTCTGTGTCATCCACCGTTATTGACCACTAATTGTTTCCTTTGCACCTCTGTGTAAACAGGGTTATCTACTTCACCTCGTTGCCATTGTGTGCGGTTCAACCAAAATGTCACACCGACAATGTTGCTTGATTGCTTGATCTTAGTGGAACTGCACAAGAGGAGATCTTACTTCCTATCCATGTTGGCAAATTTGGTTCAGATCTTCTTCTTGTGAGTTGTTTGAATTCTGCATCATGAGAGGTCAGTACTAGCCTTCTTTCACATGATTCTGCAGTGTGCTTTCATATGTTGTGCTACTTGTACGATAATGTTGCTTGATTTTAGTGAACTGCACAAATGGAGACAAGACTTCCAATCTGTATGTGCACCGTAATACCCCATTGAAGTAAGATAAGGATATTTCACAACTGTTGGCCTGTATTTTGCCACTTTCATCAAAAAATTAAGTTTAGTACTATACTTGTGCTCCCTAATTGACATGCCAAATCTTACATTTAAGGCGAAGCTTGTCTGTTTTTGAACCAAGTGACGAAGGGGAAGAACAAGCGGAAGAAAAACAAAAATCCACTCCCAGTGCTGTAATGAAGCACTGGAACTGTGATGACACAAGTAATGATATAGTTTTGCATCTTAATTTATTGCTATGGTTGGAACGAGCAATTGTTTTGCCACTGATTTGATGCCACTCTTAATGTAATTGTATTTGTCTCTACTTGTGCCGTCACATGCCTAGAATGTTGGTTGTAATCAGTTACATGAGTGAGCATCTTGCATCATGTCTATTTTTTGAAAGTTGAATTGAGGTTAGTTGAAACCCTCAGAAACAAGTTCAGAAATAATCAACATTAAAATCTCATCAAAGAAGCCCAAGAAATGTTCCTATTAAACCTTGAAAAATATTGGCAAGAATAAAATTCAAACCAATATTTTTGGAGGCTTAAAAATATTTATTTTGGGCCTTTGAGTTAAATCATAATGTATTTGAATAGGCTTTATTTCTGTTATAAAAGAAATACATGTCCAATAATTTTGGAAATTATTGTGGGGCTCTGGAATAATACCACTAGTCCATATACAATAATTTACAGAAGTAAATAAAATGGTTTAGTATTTTTACTAAATCAAAACAAAACAGAATAATTAGAAAACAGAAACAGTTTAGAAAAGGGGAAAACTTACCTGGGCCACTGCTAGCCTGGCACTGTGCCGGCCCAGCCGACTGGCCAGCGCCAGTCACCCCCTACCTCGCGCCAGTAGGCAGGGGCGCGTGCTCGTCGCGCGCTAGCCACGCGTCGGCCACCTCCTGCCACCCTACCTGTCTCCCCGTCGCCCTGAGGACGCCACGCTACCCTTGACGCTCTCTCGCTCTCCCTCGTCCTCATCCTCTCCCCTGGACCTCTCTCTCTCACCACCGAACGGAGCCGCCGCCACCGCCGCCGTTCGTCGCTACCACCGACCTCCTCGCACCCATCCGAATATGCCACGAGCTCCGACTCGACCCCCGCATCCTCTGCACCAAGCCAGGCACCGTCAGGAGCTCCGTGACAATGTCCCCGACCCCTTCTTCCTTCTCGGGCCGCCGGAGATCCCCTTCGCCGCCCGCTCGCTCCGACGCTTCCCCGAGCCAAACGAGCCGCCCATCCAACTCCCTGTGAGCCCCGCCGTCATCTCCCCCTCTCCCCTTGGTCGATTTCTCACTGCAACCCCGATGACCGCGAGTCCCGTATGCCGTCGCCGCACGAGCTCGTCACCGACGAGGCTCCGGTGACCAAATGGTCCCGTGCGTGCCTCCGTTGGGTTCGGGAGCTCTTGTAGATCACGTAGGTGCAAACCGCTGGTCCTCCCGCGCGCCGCGTCGTCGATTCCGTCGACACCCGAGCTCCGGCGCCGCCCAACTCGCCGCTGCCGCCTCTATAGACCACCTCGCGCCCTCTCACTGCCACCGCTAGATGTGCACTAGCCCCAGCTCGCCGTAGAACCCAACCGCGTCGCAAGCCGTGCCCTGTGGGCGATTCCCGAGCCACCCCGCCGCCGCGGCACCTCGCCAGCGAGTCAACCCCGGTTAAACACCGGCCTAACTGCAGATTAGGCGCTAACCTAATAGTCTTAGGTCACTGACAAATGGGCCCCACGCCCTTAATTAATCACAGGATTATCTCCCTACTTAGTTTAAGCTAATGTCGTGGCCCACCGGTCAGTTTGACTTGGCCACGTCAGCATTGACCGGGTCCCACACGACAAGTTTGACTCTGGTCAACCCTGTTGACTTGCTGACGTCACACAGGCATCATGCTGACGCAGTAAAGTATTTCTGGAATTAAAATAAATCAGGAAATGATTTATGAATTTCAGAAAATACCCCAAACTTCTAAAAATCATAGAAAAATAACCGTAGCTCAGAATGAAATAATTTATATATAAAAAATGATCAGAAAAATCCAACCTTTCCATCTATACTTGTTTCATGCATGTTAGAGCAACCTAACCTTGCTGTTTAGATGAAACATGATAATGCACTTATATGAGTTCATAGTTTAGGCTTGTATTTGAATCTTTGATTCAAATAAGCTCAAACCACTCTGGTTTTAGTTGCATTAGCCCAACACACAACATATTGACATGTCATGATCATGCATCATATTGTGCATTGCATTGATTCTATTTCTTCTCTGTTGCAAAACCCCCTTGTTCATTCCGACACAATCCCACTCTCTCGCTCCTGCTCTCTTTTTCTGCATTAGGACAACAACGTTTCAACTGTTACATGCTGCGGTAGCTAAACCCCTTTCCTCTGCATGACCTGTCATTGCCACAGTAAATAGATGAAACCCACTAGCATGAGTAGGAGTTGTTTGAGCCCTGATGTGCCTACTCATTCATGCTTGTTGTCATGCCTGCTATTGCTTAGAGTTGTGTCAGGTCTGATTCATCGGGGATGAATTGGAATAGAGATGAACATGTCCTACTATGTGTGAGCTAAGTGTGTGAACACGATTTGGTAAAGGTAGCGGTGAGAGGCCATGTAGGAGTACATGGTGGGTTGTCTCATTGAAGCCGTCCTCAGGAACTGAGTTCTGTGTTTGTGATCCTTGAACAGTTACTACCACATATTGGGTTCCGGTAACTCGGCCCCTCTCGGCTTATTAATCAACTTGATCTCTGTCCAGGAGTTGCAACTAGTTTCTGGTGTTTGTAGGTAGTGCTAGTAGTCTACCAAGTGGCACCCGGTACAGGTGGGCTTGGGACAGACTAGGCATAGTGGCACGGTGTACCAAGTGGCACCTGGATGGTGGGCTTGGGAACCCTGCTCACATCGTTTGGGGCCGTGAGCGACACCCCGACCGGATCTCCTTGCGGATGGAACCCGAATAGGCGATAAACCTGGACGAGAGACTTGTGTGGTTAGTCAGGTCATGGCCGACTCCCTCGCCAGGCTTCCGCTTGAAGGTTGCCGAGATACACGAGGTGTACATGGCGGTAAGTGGCGAGAGTGTGTGTGAAGAAGTACACCCCTGCAGGGTTAATATGATCTATTCGAATAGCCGTGTCCGCGGTAAAGGACTTCTGGGTTACCTGTACAGTTCATAGACAAGTGAAAGTGGATACTCTAAAATACGCAAGATAAGCGTGAGTGCTATGGATGGCGTTCTCGTAGGGAGACGGGAGCGGATCCATAGTGGTGTATTGATATGGTGAATATGTGGACTCGTGTGCGCCACCTCAAAGAGTTACATTGCAGTCGTAGTTCAGGATAGCCACTGAGTCAAAGCTGGCTTGCTGCAGTTAAACCCCACCATCCCTTTGTTGATAATGATGCATATGTAGATAGTTCTGATCTATGTCTTGCTGGGTACATTTGTACTCACGTTTTCCTATTTTATGTTTTTGCAGAGCGACTTCAGTCGCATTAGTAGTTCCGCTTGGACTTCGACGTTTAGCTTGTTACCTCAGCTATGATCTTGTGCCCTCGGCAGGATCTGGTAGATAGTCAGGCTTTTCAGCCTTTTTCATTCATAGTTGTCTGTACTCAGACAAGTTAAGCTTCCGCTTGTGCTTTGACTTGTATGCTCTGAATGTTGGGTCATGAGAACCATGTTTGTAATATCTCGCTCCTCGGAGCCTATTGAATAAATACTTGAGTTGTAGAGTCATGTTGTGATGCCATGTTGTATTTGCACATATCGAGCATATTGTGTGTATGTTATTGAAATGCTTGGTATGTGTGGGATCTGACTATCTAGTTGTTTATCCTTAGTAGCCTCTCTTACCGGGAAATGTCTCCTAGTGTTTCCACTGAGCCATGGTAGGTTGCTACTGCTCTGGAACACTTAGGCTGGCCGGCATGTGTCCTTCTTCATTCCTGTGTCTGTCCCCTCGGGGAAATGTCACGCGATGAATACCGGAGTCCTGTTAGCCTGCTACAGCCCGGTTCACCGGAGTCCTGCTAGCCCAGTGTTATAGCCTGGATTCACTCGCTGATGACCGACACGTTCGATGCTGGGTCATGGATGCCTGTCCCTGTAAGTTTGTGCCACTTTGGGTTTACGACTAGCCATGTCAGCCCGGGCTCCTTATCATATGGATGCTAGCGACACTATCATATACGTGTGCCAAAAGGCGCAAACGGTCCCGGGCAAAGGTAAGGCGACACCCGTGGGAATACCGTGCATGAGGCCGCAAAGTGATATGAGGTGTTACATGCTAGATCGATGTGGCATTGAGTTGGGGTCCTGACAGCTTTGGTATCAGAGCTTGACTGCCTGTAGGATTACCAAGCCAAACTGGTCGAAGTTGAGTCTAGAAATTCTTTAGTTATATAAGGGAATTGATTGTGGGATGGAACGTAAGGCTCTTTTTACTCCTTATACCTTATGCCCTCTGATCCGAGTCATCTTATCTTTCCTGTGGGGTTAAGGAACTAGGCTTTCTCTTCTTTCTATCAGGATCACGTGTTACTAATCCGTAGACTTATAGGATTGATGGATTTAAGCCTCTGTTCCATTCCTACTGTCTCTGTGTATTCATAGTTGGTCTCAGAACCTTGATATTATGATGATCGAGTGGTTATGCCACCACTTTGTAGGTTGTCTCAAATCTTTTGAGCATTTACATCCGTTATGCAGTCCGAGTCATCCCAGGTTTCTAAACAATCTAATGCACTTGCAAATCCTTTCCCTCTGGTTTTGATGTTCCTTTGGGCCAGATTAATCACACTAATTGCTGAGTTGAGGTATTCTATTACCTCGACATATATGTTGGAGTTATTATTATGACCCTAGGTGTCTTCGGGGATCATCTAGTAATCTAGCCATGATTTGTGTCCCAGTGTGATGATTCTGGCCTTTAATCTCGAAAGCATCCCGTGATGCCACTTAGTGGTAGGTATTCAACTCCTTGGGTTTTGAACCTGAGATTCACCCTACTTACCTCATGTTTATAGTGTTTTCTAGTTCCTTTAGGTTATTAGTAACCTTTGCATTAGTCCTCGAGATTCGTGGTATTTCCTTCTCCCAAATACCATGAACCATTCTTGGCAGAAGTTCTTGTGAACCAAGAGATCACAACAAGAGTGCTCTCGAAGAGTTCCCCATTCTATATCGTGACTCTGCCAGCCCTACCTTCTCCGCATGGGTTATCCGGAAGAAATATGTTGAACTCGTTCGACATGCTAGTCCATGCATCCACAACTCAGAAAATCATATGTTCTGTTGGGTTGTCCCTCTTTAGTTGTCTTCTGACTTCGTCTATCAATTGATAGTCAAGAGTATGTGTGCATTCATTCATCTATGCCATTACTCTTGTGGTCCGTCAAGCCATTCTATCGCGGAATGACTAGGAGAAACAAACTCCAGTACCTCTTCCATATCCGGGATTGGGTCAAAGTAGTTGTATTCCGCAGATCAAAATGCCAATCCAGCTTTTGATTCTATTCTACCCTGGAGTATTACCCCCTTTATGTCAGGATTTTCATGAGAATTGCACCAGCTCTTGTGAATTATTGACGCAGTGATACTTCTCGCCATCATTTTTCATTTCTCGGTTCCTGTGGTGTTGCAACCGGAATGCCGACAGGTGAACTATGATGTGTGAAATCAATAATCCTAGCAACCATGTTGCTTGGTAGTAAATGGACAATAATCTCATTCTTGGCATGTTGGTTATTGAGTTATCATTCTAAGAGTGATTGTGCTACCTAGTCCATATTTCCGGTGCACTCTTCGATCAATGAGTTAGGAATGTGTCAATCCTCGCTTATTTGATCATATCGCCTTGCCCTGAAAAGCAAGATTGATCTTGAGCTTAGAAACATACCGGTGGTTCATGATTTTCGGAATATCTTCTCGGAAGTATCACCAGGTCGTCACCTGACCGCTATGTTGAGTTCGTGATCAAGTTGGTTTATTCCTGTAAACCACCCTTTCTCCAAGAATCCGTGTTGGATACCCCTGAGCTAGTTGGTTAAGCTATACATTCAACTTGGAGAGCTGGAAGATAAAAGCTTGTCCGACTTAGTTCATGTTAAGGGATATCTTGTATGTATGTTGAAGAAAGATGATATCTTCATCGATTGGTCCCTGTGATCAGTTTTTGGACCTAATATCTTATCAAAACCTTGATTTGAGTGTGGACCATTGTCAAATCGAGTTAGAACCAACGATATTCGTAATGTTGTCTTACTCGTGGATTTTCTCGAGCATACACAATTATATCTTTTGGGTCTGACCAATACTATCACCTTGTTCACATAGTTATGGAATTCCATCTCCATGGGCATCTGGATGAATTGTTGTTGAGCCCATCGATAACATCCTTATCTCCTCCATGATTTTGTTGAACATTAAGCTAGTGTTGGAAACTTGTGTAAGCATTTTCTTCATGCCCCGTTCATGAAGTATATGTTTGGATGAAAGAAGTGACTTCCTCTCATTCATGTGCATTCGATGCAAGTTGCCGCCATGGATTTGAGAAAGTTAGTTTTGCTTCCCCTAGAATCGTCCCAAGTCATTCATGCATGTGCGAAGTATTTTGTGGTTTGGTAGATTAATTACCTCCACTCCATGCGTAATTCCTAGCACCCCAAGCCACTGATTGATTTGTTCAAGGAAAAGAAGTCCAGCGCGCGTAAAGACTTCGAAATCCCTGATGATGGTTCCCCACCTGAACTCGGTAGTGTTTTATTATAAGACTACTATGTGGTCATGCTTGTCTGGGACAGCGTGTTCACATGTGTGTAGCAGAACCAGCTCAGGTTTTGGAGCTTGCTATCGTAGTTCATTTCCCGAGAATCTCGCAACGTCATCTCGTCGATTTGTGTTGCAAACTTTCACTTTTCTTTCTAGACTTGACGAGTCTGGAATATTTAGACACCAACCATATCTGAATCTCAGGCAGATATGATGGTGGGATGTTTTCCAAGAACTATAATATTGGTCTCTGTGTAACCGGTTAAGTGGATGCCGTGGCCAACACACCCAGCCGGAAGACCTATTGTTATAGTATCTCGATTGAAGAAGTTGGCCACCTCCCCATAAGGATTTCGTAGGATTTACTCCCTAGTTGTCCCTTATGGATTTTTGTGTCCTCGAAGTCCAACCTTTTACTTGATATTCTAGATATCAAACCATAGCTAGGTATGGGATACGCTAGCTCATCAAGGAGAACGTTAGAAGCGGAGTGCTAAATGTCTCTTGGTCAATCATCCAGATCTCGTCTCCTTGGCCTCGCTAAGGTGAAATGTAAGAAAGCGTTCTCTTCCCTTGCATCTGCATTGTCCATCACTATTCATCATGGTAGTACGATGTGTTGCCAGGATCCTTGACACGAATATTGGTAAAACCTTAATGAATATGGAAATGCTCAAGTTCTTGAGAGCACGCACAAGCGCTAGGTGTTGTCATCGGCACTAACTGGGATTGCTCTCAGTTTCCTCGGTTATGCTATAACTTTTCAAATAGTGGACTCACTCTCTACTGTTGAGCTTCTCCCCAGTTACTAAAATCATCCCTTGTGTTGTTTTCAACAAGGTAATCCACATCATCCATTCTAATCCGGGTATACCATTCTACCGAACCTCTCCAAATGATCGCTCGAGAATTGCCTTAGGCTGGTATAAAGAGTTTCAATGATCTCTGGATCAAAGGTAATTCTTTTTGCCACTTAAGGGAATATTCCTACGAGTCATCTCTCCCAAGGTGCCCCGTTATGGAATCATGGCAATTATTTCATTGCTACTTTGAAACCCTCGTCAAATTGTTTCTTCCGTCCCTCCTGATGCATGTCTTACCTCTTAGCTCCAGAGATGTTTCTACGTCTCATTCTGTGAGTTGATCTTGTGATCATTGAGATGATCCTAAGTTGCTCGAACCTCAAGAAGATCGATTCTTCTAAATTCTCCCTTTCCTCTCGTTGTCATGTTGGATGAAGTTCTCAAAGCAAGACATCGAGATCAAGATGATGCAATGAATCAACATCTTCCAGAAGGACAGTTGGTTCTTGGAAATCATGTTATTAGCTTGTGTCCCTCTGTCTTCTTACCTCACGTCTCGAATCTCGGGACGAGATTCTTGTTTAGTGGGGGTGAGTTGTCACATCCCTAGAATGTTGGTTGTAATCAGTTACATGAGTGAGCATCTTGCATCATGTCTATTTTTTGAAAGTTGAATTGAGGTTAGTTGAAACCCTCAGAAACAAGTTCAGAAATAATCAACATTAAAATCTCATCAAGGAAGCCCAAGAAAATGTACCTATTGAACCTGGAAAAATATTGGCAAGAATAAAATTCAAACCAATATTTTTGGAGGCTTAAAAATATTTATTTTGGGCCTTTGAGTTAAATCATAATGTATTTGAATTGGCTTTATTTCTGTTATAAAAGAAATACATGTCCAATAATTTTGGAAATTATTGTGGGGCTCTGGAATAATACCACTAGTCCATATACAATAATTTACAGAAGTAAATAAAATGGTTTAGTATTTTTACTAAATCAAAACAAAACAGAATAATTAGAAAACAGAAACAATTTAGAAAAGGGGAAAATTTACCTGGGCCACTGCTGGCCTGGCACTGTGCCGGCCCAGCCGACTGGCCTGCGCCAGTCACCCCCTACCTCGCGCCAGTTGGCAGGGGCGCGTGCTCGTCGCGCGCTAGCCACGCGCCGGCCACCTCCTGCCTCCCTGCCTGCCTCCCCGTCGCCCTGAGGACGCCATGCGACCCTTGGCGCTCTCTCGCTCTCCCTCATCCTCATCCTCTCCCCTGGACCTCTCTCTCTCACCACCGAACGGAGCCACCGCCACCGTCGTCGTTCGTCGCTACCACCGACCTCCCCGCACCCATCCGAATATGCCACGAGCTCCGACTCGACCCCCGCATCCTTTGCACCAAGCCAGGCGCCGACCCCTTCTTCCTCCTCGGGTCGCCGGAGATCCCCTTCGCTGCGCGCTCGCTCCGACGCTTCCCCGAGCCAAACGAGCCGCCCATCCAACTACCTGTGAGCCCCGCCGTCATCTCCCCCTCTCCCCTTGGTCGATTTCTCACTGCAACACCGATGACCGCGAGTCCCGTATGCCGCCGCCGCACGAGCTCGTCGCCGATGAGGCTCCAGTGACCAAATGGCCCCGTGCGTGCCTCCGTTGGGTTCGGGAGCTCTTGTAGATCACGTAGGTGCAAACCGCTGGTCCTCCCGCGCGCTGTGTCGTTGATTCCGTCGACACCCGAGCTCCGGCGCCGCCCAACTCGCCGCTGCCGCCGCTACAGACCACCTCACGCCCTCTCACTGCCACCGCTGGATGCGCACTAGCCCCAGCTCGCCGTAGAACCCAACCGCGTCGCAAGTCGTGCCCTGTGGGCGATTCCCGAGCCACCCCGCCGCCGCGGCACCTCGCCGGTGAGTCAACCCTGGTTAAACGCCGGCCTAACTGCAGATTAGGCGCTAACCTAATAGTCTTAGGTCACTGACAAATGGGCCCCACGCCCTTAATTAATCACAGGATTATCTCCCTACTTAGTTTAAGCTAATGCCGTGGCCCACCGGTCAGTTTGACTTGGCCACGTCAGCATTGACCAGGTCCCACGCAACAGGTTTGACTGTGGTCAACCCTGTTGACTTGCTGACGTCACACATGCGTCATGCTGACACAGTAAAGTATTTTTGGAATTAAAATAAATCAGGAAATGATTTATGAATTTCAGAAAATACCCCAAACTTCTAAAAATCATAGAAAAATAACCGTAGCTCAGAATGAAATAATTTATATATGAAAAATGATTAGAAAAATCCAAACTTTCCATCTATACTAGTTTCATGCATGTTAGAGCAACCTAACCTTGCTGTTTAGATGAAACATGATAATGCACTTATATGAGTTCATAGTTTAGGCTTGTATTTGAATCTTTGATTCAAATAATCTCAAACCACTCTGGTTTTTGTTGCATTAGCCCAACACACAGCATATTGACATGTCATGATCATGCATCATATTGTGCATTGCATTGATTGTATTTCTTCTCTGTTGCCATTATTTGTCCCCTCTCGGTAGACGTTGTTCCGACGTTGTGATCGTTGACACTAATGAAGACTCAATGCTATCTTCAGAAGTGCCAGGCAAGCAAAACCCCCTTGTTCATTCTGATACAATCCCACTCTCTCGCTCCTGCTCTCTTTTACTGCATTAGGACAACAACGTTTCAACTGTTACATGCTGCGGTAGCTGAACCCCTTTCCTCTGCATGACCTGTCATTGCCACAATAAATAGATGAAACCCACTAGCATGAGTAGGAGTTGTTCGAGCCCTGATGTGCCTACTCATTCATGCTTGTTGTCATGCCTGCTATTGCTTAGAGTTGTGTCAGGTCTGATTCATCGGGGATGAATTGGAACAGAGATGAACATGTCCTACTGTGTGTGAGCTAAGTGTGTGAACACGATTTGGTAAAGGTAGCAGTGAGAGGCCATGTAGGAGTACATGGTGGGTTGTCTCATTGAATCCGTCCTCAGAAACTGAGTTCTGTGTTTGTGATCCATGAACAGTTACTACCACACATTGGGTTCTGGTAACTCGGCCCCTCTCGGCTTATTAATCAACTTGATCTCTGTCGAGGAGTTGCAACTAGTTTCTGGTGTTTGTAGGTAGTGCTAGTAGTCTACCAAGTGGCACCCGGTACAGGTGGGCTTGGGACAGAATAGGCATAGTGGCACGGTGTACCAAGTGGCACCCGGATGGTGGGCTTGGGAACCCTGCTCACATCGTTTGGGGCCGTGAGCGACACCCCGGCCGGATCTCCTTGCGGATGGAACCCGAATAGGCGATAAACCTGGACGAGAGACTTGTGTGGTTAGTCAGGTCGTGGCCGACTCCCTCGCCAGGCTTCCGCTTGAAGGTTGCCGAGATACACAAGGTGTACATGGCGGTAAGTGGCGAGAGCGTGTGTGAAGAAGTACACCCCTGCAGGGTTAATATGATCTATTCGAATAGCCGTGTCCGGGGTAAAGGACTTCTGGGTTACCTGTACAGTTCATAGACAAGTGAAAGTGGATACTCTAAAATACGCAAGATAAGCGTGAGTGCTATGGATGGCGTTCTCGTAGGGAGACGGGAGCGGATCCATAGTGGTGTATTGATACGGTGAATATTTGGACTCGTGTGCGCCACCTCAAAGAGTTACATTGCAGTCGTAGTTCAGGATAGCCACTAAGTCAAAGCTGGCTTGCTGCAGTTAAACCCCACCATCCCTTTGTTGATAATGATGCATATGTAGATAGTTCTGATGTACGTCTTGCTTGGTACATTTGTACTCACGTTTGCCTATTTTATGTTTTTGCAGAGCGACTTCAGTCGCATTAGTAGTTCCGCTTGGACTTCGACGTTTAGCTTGTTACCTCAGCTACGATCTTGTGCCCTCGGCAGGATCTAGTAGATAGTCAGGCTTTTCAGCCTTTTTCATTTATAGTTGTCTGTACTCAGACAAGTTAAGCTTCCGCTTGTGCTTTGACTTGTATGCTCTGAATGTTGGGTCATGAGACCCATGTTTGTAATATCTCGCTCCTCGGAGCCTATTGAATAAATACTTGAGTTGTAGAGTCATGTTGTGATGCCATGTTGTATTTGCACATATCGAGCATATTGTGTGTATGTTATTGAAATGCTTGGTATGTGTGGGATCTGACTATCTAGTTGTTTATCCTTAGTAGGCTCTCTTACCGGGAAATGTCTCCTAGTGTTTCCACTGAGCCATGGTAGCTTGCTACTGCTCCGGAACACTTAGGCTGGCCGGCATGTGTCCTTCTTTGTTTCTGTGTCTGTCCCCTCGGGGAAATGTCACGCGATGAATACCGGAGTCCTGTTAGCCCGCTACAGCCCGGTTCACTGGAGTCCTGCTAGCCCAGTGCTACAGCCTGGATTCACTCGCTGATGACCGACACGTTCGATGCTGGGTCATGGATGTCTGTCCCTGTAAGTTTGTGCCACTTTGGGTTTATGACTAGCCATGTCAGCCCGGGCTCCTTATCATATGGATGCTAGCGACACTATCATATACGTGTGCCAAAAGGCGCAAACGGTCCTGGGCAAAGGTAAGGCAACACCCGTGGGAATACCGTGCGTGAGGCCGCAAAGTGATATGAGATGTTACATGCTAGATCGATGAGGCATTGAGTTGGGGTCCTGACATGTGCAAACAGGGATCTTCTTTGAAGATACCATATATTTTAGTGGAATTGCACAAGAAGATGTTGGAAACATTAAACTAATTGAGGAGTATATAGTAAGCATGGCCACCACCGTAGATAGCAACAGATGGTTCCGGAGAAATGCTTCATCTGTATGCTCTACACAATAAGCCTCCTGACAAAGGTTGGTACTTGCCCACTGATTTCATCCTTATGATTGAGCTTTGTCATCTCTATTGGTGTTGTGCTACTGTTTAGATACTGTCATGAAAAAGTGGTATTGTCCTTGAGAAGTGCTTCATCTGTGCTGTTTAAATATTTCCTTTCCTTTTTTTTGAGCAAACAGGGATGCTAGCATTTGGTAGTCCTCTTGTCTTTGCACAACAGGATCATCTTCCTCTGAAGAAGAATATGGAGTACTTGAAGTGACTAGTTCTGATTATGCCAGGATGGAGAAGCCCCGTCTATCTTCTCATCAAGGAGCAGTTGAAGGATGGTTACATTACTCCCCACAAGACCAAACTAACTTCAGCTCAGAAGGACTGACAAATCTCCATTTTTTTGTTGAGATGCGCGAGTACAATGTTGTTCTAGGATTCTTTCTGGTGAGTTCCATTTTTCTAAAAGTGTGCTCTACATGGACCATGTAGGTGCCTGTTTAAACTGTCAATTCATAGTACAGTTTGCTTTATACTAATAACTTTTTTGTATTTGTGCAAACAGGGGTGCTCAGCTTGATTTTGAATGGGAACTGCACAAAATGTTCATGAATACATCAAATCATTCATTTCCACCACAAGAAAGGAGGTGCCGATAAGTTCAAGGAGTTGCAACATATAAGGGCGAAATCATACAAGCTACGCGTGAATTTGGTTGATTTTGGCAGAACTGCACAAAAAGAACAACTGGTTTATTTAGCATGAGGTGCCATGTCAATGTCCGAACTAATGGCAAACCCTGGCCATTCCACAATCGTAGGCATTTGATATTTTGGAATGGGACAACCTTGTCAAATTTTGCTCATTGATTTTAGCAAGACATGTGTTTGATATTTTCGAATGGGACGCCCTTTGCTGTCAGCAGCGTCGATCAATTTTTTTTGTTCTTTAGTTGTGAAGTAAATATTGCCTCTGACATGTGAGTTGCTGAGATGTATAATCATCGATTGTTTTGACTGTTCTCTATGAATTGCCAGCCCTGTGTGTTTGATTGCAATGCACAGAAATGCTAAAAAGCTGCTCAAGCTCTTTGTACTCCTTCTGTTCCTTTTTACTTCGCACATTGTGAAAGTGCATACTTTTTTGTATAAGATTGCTCAAAGTAGAGATACTTTGACTGCCGACAAAACTTGTATGCAGAGTACAAAGGACCGGAGGGAGTACATGTGAAACTGTTGCAAATGAGGTGATCACCCTGGAAATAATGCTAGTACGTATTGTTTTGCATGTTCATCCAATGCCAGTGATACAGGAATTCGAACTAATCGAAATAAATTCATTCGTACACGGTCGGATTTCATATAAACATGCCGGATTTCATTACATTTCATACATTCTTCAACTAAAAATGGGTGCGATGGAGGTATAATTAATTAGTCGAAGCTACCCACCTGTGTCCCGCTGAGCTGAACAGAAGCTTCAGTGACTTAACTGCAGGTGCAGTTGCATAACTGACATGTGGCCTGTTGGGCCCACGTGTTAGTCAATCAACTGCACCAGCAGTTAAATAGAAGCAGCGTTCTTCTCCAGCGCATCTCTCTGACTCCACGTCGCCGCCAAGAAGCTAACCGGCCGTCAATGGTCAATCCGCCTAGCTTGGCTTCAACCGGAGGGTAGCAGCGGTGGCCTTACTTGGACCCGAGCGGTGGCGACCTACCGTGTTCTACCCTTCCTTGTTTTCTGTGTGGCGCGGCCTCGTTGGCAGCGGGGCGGGGCCTCAGCGGAGCCGGCGATGTCCTTCGTCTCGTTGCCGGTGGGCGGCACCTCGGCGGAGCGGTGGAAATCCTCCCCCTCGTTGCCGGCAGGCTGGGGCCTCAGCTGAGCCGGCGATGTCCTCCGCCTCGTTGTTGGCGGGGCGGGGCCTTGGCGGAGCCAGCGGTGTCCTCTACCTTGTTGTTGGTGCCGCGGGGCCTCGGCGAAGCAGGGCCTTGTCGACGCCAGCGGAGGAGGGACTCGTCGGAGCCGGCATTGTCCTCTGCCTCATCCTCGGTCTCGCCAAACAGTGCCTCGCCCGCTTCATCGCCCTCTTTGTAGGCGGCCGCAGCCTCCACCACCCGCATGTGGTACCGCCAGCGCTCGAGGCGGCCCTTGTGGGCGGATCGGTATGAGTCGAGCAGCGCCTCCTGCTCCGTATGCTCCGCGGCGATCTGCTCCTCTGCCTGCAGGTGCTCCTGGAGGAGATGGTGGTTGTAGGTGGCGTCGGCCTGCGCCTCCCGGAACTGCTCGTCACGCATCTGCCTCACCGTGTCCATATATTGGGCACGGGCCTCGCCGATGGTCATGGTGCAATGCACCGACGAGGATGGCGCGGAGGAGGGGGTTTGCGCCGGATCATCGACTACCATGTTCTCCATTGGGACGTCGTCGTCCTCCGGCTGCCTGCCGGCTAGCCGGTCGGCAGCAATGGCTGCCATCTCCTTGTGGTCCGTCGTCTGCCCGTCCCGAAGAGCACTGGAGCGCGAGGAAGCCATGGTGGATAGTAGTGGTGTGGACAGGAGAAAGGGAACGGATGCGGATGCTGCTGCTATGGCCGGCACAACAGTTTATATAGCAATGGTGGGCGGCGGAGGGACGGACATGTGGCGCCAGAGTAGCCACCTCGGCAACCGCATATCATTAATATGGGCGGCAGATGGACGGATGAACGACACTTGTGTCGTTTGAAGGCGGAGCAATCGCCTGCACTGGGAAGCGGGGCGGACGCGCTGACTGTTTCGGGCGGAAAGCGCGCGCGGGCAAGGAGATGACTTTACTTGGATAGGATGACAATGGGGACCCACCAGGGCCATAACCTCACGTACGCAAGTGCCTCTTTATTATATATATATAACTATAATTTATTTTGCTTCCTCCTTGTTTCCTGACATCACGGTCCCACACCATTGTCAACCTATGTACTCCCTCCTTTCCAGTTTATAGGGCTTATCTCAAAATTTTAGTTTTTCCATTTTATAAGGCTCAATTTGGTTGTTTTCCATCACATGTTCAGATTCCAAGGTGCATTAAATCATTGCATGCAAGTATTAAGAGAAAATTGACCAATGCATGTACTTTATGCATGCATGCATTGCAATTAATGCATTGATAAACATAATTTTTTGAGGATAACAAGAGCATTAATTAGGTGCTTTTGCAAAACTACAAAGTATTCCACCACTCGCCATCTACCTTGATTGGTGAGATTTTTGAATTGAGCACTATAAAGCGGAAATGAGGGAGTGGTCAATAAACGAGAGAATTGCACAAGAAGCGGCCGACAGCTGGGACCAAGCAACTCGAGCAGTATTTGTGTTTTTGAGGTGTGAGCACTGTAGAGTTTTTCGATGTTTAGCCCAGATATTAATTTTTCTCCTCTGAACAACAACTAAAACATCGCTGCAGGTATTAACTGGGCGGGCTGTGGCCTGTCTAGCCTAGGCCAGATATCCAGCCCAGATATTAATTTTTTTCAAGCTGAAAATGGCTAGCCCAGCTTTACTTTTTTTAGGAATACCCAGGCAAGGTCAAGTTGTTATTCTCCGCCCCGCTGGGCTACAAATCTTTCCTAGGAGGGATGCATTAGGCTTAACAAGAAAATGGGCTTTAAGAAATAATAAATGGGATGTAATTATAAAAACTGGGTAGTAACTATTAAAAAATGCACCAAACACGTAATTACTTTATAAAATATTATTTTTGGATATTGAAAATTTTAATTTCATTAATTGTCACGAGCGCAATGTTTCATTGGATTTTTACGTAATATAAATTTATATTTAAATTGTATTTAATATGACTAGAAATTTCGGGATAAAAATATTTTGGATCCCATCAAAATGTGGGAAATTTTATTGAATTCTGTTTTGAACGGTTGGTTGAAATGGGCTGTACTTTTAACAAACTATAAATGGGTTGTAGTAAATTCCATTAGAATTCAAAAATGGGTTACACATTCTTACAAATCTCAAATGGGCTATAAGTTCTCTGCCACACACTTCTGGCCTTACTAAGTTGACGCGTCCCCTAAAAAAACAGAGTTGACGCGTATGCAAGGCTTTGTCAACTTATAGCCAACACACGGTTCTAGCAGCAGTGGCCGTTTGATGTCCATCCAACAGATGTCGTGCTTCTTCTTCAATCTCGGATATTCTAGCTTCACCCGCCTAAAAAATGATTCCTCCCCCTGACATCTGGGGCGCACCATTTCGGAAACTGACCTGTGGGCCTACTAAGTTTACGTACCAAGGGCTTTGTCAACTTAGTCAATATAAACGATTCTACTACAGTGATCGTACGATGTCCATTCAACGGCCGTCGTGCTTCTTCAACCTCTCGTCTTCTTGCTCCAGTCGCCCAAAGCAGCGCCGGTCGTGCCGCCTGCTCCTGCCTCCTGTGGCCGGCTGTGCTGCCGCGGAGGCCTCACCGCCCACTACTACTCCCACCGCTGGCCAGGCCATCCCTCGACTCAACCACACCCCCTGTTATTCTGCGGCGACGGCAGCGCAGCCGAACCAGTGACCCTCGTACTCCTTTTCGCGTGTGCATCCACTGCCGCGTCTCCCCGGCTCCGCGTCGTCCCCTTCCTAGGCCTCGCCGTCGTCCACCGCAGTGGTGCTCTCGGTGTGGCGTGGTCAACGTGGTCAAGGAAAGACTTCCATTAGACGTGGACTGTATGTGGAGAGGCTGACAGCTGGGTCCACGGCAGCCGCAAGGAAGTGCCTCCTTATTACGCGCCAAATAATTATTCCTCTACCTGACAGTGGGGACCCACCGGACGGGCCACGGTATTTCACGAAAAAAATGATTCGCCCCCTGACTGCTGGGACCCACCAGCTACATCTTCGCACGCAAGGAAGTGCGTCCAAAAAAAATGATTCGCCCCCCAGACTGCTGGGACCCACCAGCTACATCTTCGCACGCAAGGAAGTGCGTCCGAAAAAAACGATCCACCCCCCTGACTGCTAGGACCCACCAGCTACACCTTCGCACGCAAGGAAGTGCATCCGGGCAAAAAAATGATTTGCCCCCCTGACTGCTGGGACCCACCAGCTACATCTTTGCACGCAAGTAAGTAACTAACAGTCGGGACCCACCTGGTCGAAGTGTACGTAGCATTGTCATTCTGGTCGCGAACATGTACGTACATACTGGTCGATGTAGATGCACGCACGTGTCGTAGTTGAGGCGTGCACGTGTCATAGTAGAGGCGCGCACGTAGCATGTACACATACGTACAACGGCCAGGGTGCAAGAAAGAAAATACGGCCACGTACGTACATATGGGCGGGGTCTCGAACGCCTACTCGCGCATACGTACGGCCAGGGCTCGTGTACATGGCTGGGTCGGAACCGAGAAACATCATCGTCTCGTGTTCATGGGGAGCCAACCGGCTGCGTCGAAATGGAATGCATCGTCGTGTTCATCGAGAGGGCTTGGACGGAACAGGTGATGGAAACGAGGCCTGGCATATCGCAGAACGGAGGAAACGGCCTTGTGTTCGACCGGCCACGTTCGAAACGGGATCCTGTTCATCAGGAGGGGTCTGGCGTACTGCAAAACGGAGGAAACGGACCTCCTACGGTCGAAACGGGGGTCCTGTTGATCGGGAGGGGTGTGGCGTACCGCAAAACGGATGAAATAGACTTGTATTGGAGCGCTACGGTCGAAATGGGGGTCCTGTTCATCGGGAGGGGTATGGCGTACCGCAAAATGGACGAAACGGACTTGTGTTGGAGTGCTACGGTCAAAACGGGGGTCCTGTTAATCGAGAGGGGTGTGGCGTACTGCAAAATGGGACTCCACGGGATACTGTTCATCTCCACCGTCGACCTCCTCCAGCCTCCACGGGCTCCTGTTCATCCAGCCTCCACCACGCGCTACTCCATCGGCTACTGTTCAACCACCCCTCCACGGGCACCCCTCCACCGTCTACTGTTCATCCATCCCTCCACGGG